>NW_027616749.1:0-195074 GCF_964187855.1 Myxine glutinosa
ACACTTTTTGCGCTTGTGATAGTGTTGAAAAAACATTTTTTCGCATTTGTGTTAGTGTTGAAAAACCACTTTTCGCACTTGTGTTGGTGCAGGAAACCACTTTTGCACTTGTATTAGTGTGGAAAAACCACTTTTCGCACTTGTGTTAGTGTTGAAAAAACCACTTTTCGCACTTGTGTTAGTGTTGAAAAACCACTTTTCGCACTTGTGTTGGTGCAGAAAACCACTTTTGCACTTGTATTAGTGTGGAAAAAACACTTTTTGCACTTGTGATTGTGTTGAAAAACCACTTTTCGCACTTGTGTTAGTGTTGAAAAACCACTTTTCGCACTTGTGTTAGTGTTGAAAAACCACTTTTCGCACTTGTGTTGGTGCAGGAAACCACTGTTGCACTTGTATTAGTGTGGAAAAAACACTTTTTGCACTTGTGATAGTGTTGAAAAACCACTTTTCGCACTTGTGTTAGTGTTGAAAAACCACTTTTCGCACTTGTGTTATTGTTGAAAAACCACTTTTCGCACTTGTGTTGGTGCAGGAAACCACTTTTGCACTTGTATTAGTGTGGAAAAAACACTTTTTGCACTTGTGATAGTGTTGAAAAAACACTTTTCGCACTTGTGTTGGTGCAGGAAACCACTTTTGCACTTGTATTAGTGTGGAAAAAACACTTTTTGCACTTGTGATAGTGTTGAAAAACCACTTTTCGCACTTGTGTTAGTGTTGAAAAACCACTTTTCGCACTTGTGTTTGAGCAGGAAACCACTTTTGCACTTGTATGAGTGTGGAAAAAACACTTTTTGCACTTGTGATAGTGTTGAAAAACCACTTTTTGCACTTGTGTTAATGTTGAAAAACCACCTTTCGCACTTGTGTTGGTGCAGGAAACCACTTTTGCACTTGTGTTGGTGCAGGAAACCACTTTTGCACTTGTATTAGTGTGGAAAAAACACTTTTTTCACTTGTGATAGTGTTGAAAAACCACTTTTCGCACTTGTGTTAGTGTTGAAAATCCACTTTTCGCACTTGTGTTATTGTTGAAAAACCACTTTTCGCACTTGTGTTGGTGCAGGAAACCACTTTTGCACTTGTATTAGTGTGGAAAAACCACTTTTCGCACTTGTGTTAGTGTTGAAAAACCACTTTTCGCACTTGTGTTAGTGTTGAAAAACCACTTTTCGCACTTGTGTTGGTGCAGGAAACCACTTTTGCACTTGTATTAGTGTGGAAAAACCACTTTTCGCACTTGGGATAGTGTTGAAAAACCACTTTTCGCACTTGTGTTAGTGTTGAAAAACGACTTTTTGCACTTGTGTTAGTGTTGAAAAACCACTTTTCGCACTTGTGTTGGTGCAGGAAACCACTTTTGCACTTGTATTAGTGTGGAAAAACCACTTTTCGCACTTGTGTTAGTGTTGAAAAACCACTTTTCGCACTTGTGTTAGTGTTGAAAAACCACTTTTTGCACTTGTGTTGGTGCAGGAAACCACTTTTGCCCTTGTATTAGTGTGGAAAAAACACTTTTTGCACTTGTGATAGTGTTGAAATACCACTTTTCGCACTTGTGTTGGTGCAGGAAACCACTTTTGCACTTGTATTAGTGTGGAAAAAACACTTTTTGCACTTGTGATAGTGTTCAAAAACCACTTTTCGCACTTGTGTTAGTGTTGAAAAACCACTTTTCGCACTTGTGTTGGTGCAGGAAACCACTTTTGCACTTGTATTAGTGTGGAAAAAACACTTTTTGCGCTTGTGATAGTGTTGAAAAAACATTTTTCGCATTTGTGTTAGTGTTGAAAAACCACTTTTCGCACTTGTGTTGGTGCAGGAAACCACTTTTGCACTTGTATTAGTGTGGAAAAACCACTTTTCGCACTTGTGTTAGTGTTGAAAAACCACTTTTCGCACTTGTGTTAGTGTTGAAAAACCACTTTTCGCACTTGTGTTGGTGCAGAAAACCACTTTTGCACTTGTATTAGTGTGGAAAAAACACTTTTTGCACTTGTGATTGTGTTGAAAAACCACTTTTCGCACTTGTGTTAGTGTTGAAAAACCACTTTTCGCACTTGTGTTAGTGTTGAAAAACCACTTTTCGCACTTGTGTTGGTGCAGGAAACCACTGTTGCACTTGTATTAGTGTGGAAAAAACACTTTTTGCACTTGTGATAGTGTTGAAAAACCACTTTTCGCACTTGTGTTAGTGTTGAAAAACCACTTTTCGCACTTGTGTTATTGTTGAAAAACCACTTTTCGCACTTGTGTTGGTGCAGGAAACCACTTTTGCACTTGTATTAGTGTGGAAAAAACACTTTTTGCACTTGTGATAGTGTTGAAAAAACACTTTTCGCACTTGTGTTGGTGCAGGAAACCACTTTTGCACTTGTATTAGTGTGGAAAAAACACTTTTTGCACTTGTGATAGTGTTGAAAAACCACTTTTCGCACTTGTGTTAGTGTTGAAAAACCACTTTTCGCACTTGTGTTTGAGCAGGAAACCACTTTTGCACTTGTATGCAGTGTGGAAAAAACACTTTTTGCACTTGTGATAGTGTTGAAAAACCACTTTTTGCACTTGTGTTAATGTTGAAAAACCACCTTTCGCACTTGTGTTGGTGCAGGAAACCACTTTTGCACTTGTGTTGGTGCAGGAAACCACTTTTGCACTTGTATTAGTGTGGAAAAAACACTTTTTTCACTTGTGATAGTGTTGAAAAACCACTTTTCGCACTTGTGTTAGTGTTGAAAATCCACTTTTCGCACTTGTGTTATTGTTGAAAAACCACTTTTCGCACTTGTGTTGGTGCAGGAAACCACTTTTGCACTTGTATTAGTGTGGAAAAACCACTTTTCGCACTTGTGTTAGTGTTGAAAAACCACTTTTCGCACTTGTGTTAGTGTTGAAAAACCACTTTTCGCACTTGTGTTGGTGCAGGAAACCACTTTTGCACTTGTATTAGTGTGGAAAAACCACTTTTCGCACTTGGGATAGTGTTGAAAAACCACTTTTCGCACTTGTGTTAGTGTTGAAAAACGACTTTTTGCACTTGTGTTAGTGTTGAAAAACCACTTTTCGCACTTGTGTTGGTGCAGGAAACCACTTTTGCACTTGTATTAGTGTGGAAAAACCACTTTTCGCACTTGTGTTAGTGTTGAAAAACCACTTTTCGCACTTGTGTTAGTGTTGAAAAACCACTTTTCGCACTTGTGTTTGAGCAGGAAACCACTTTTGCACTTGTATGAGTGTGGAAAAAACACTTTTTGCACTTGTGATAGTGTTGAAAAACCACTTTTTGCACTTGTGTTAGTGTTGAAAAACCACCTTTCGCACTTGTGTTGGTGCAGGAAACCACTTTTGCACTTGTGTTGGTGCAGGAAACCACTTTTGCACTTGTATTAGTGTGGAAAAAACACTTTTTTCACTTGTGATAGTGTTGAAAAACCACTTTTCGCACTTGTGTTAGTGTTGAAAAACCACTTTTCGCACTTGTGTTATTGTTGAAAAACCACTTTTCGCACTTGTGTTGGTGCAGGAAACCACTTTTGCACTTGTATTAGTGTGGAAAAACCACTTTTCGCACTTGTGTTAGTGTTGAAAAACCACTTTTCGCACTTGTGTTAGTGTTGAAAAACCACTTTTCGCACTTGTGTTAGTGTTGAAAAACCACTTTTCGCACTTGTGTTGGTGCAGGAAACCACTTTTGCGCTTGTATTAGTGTGGAAAAAACACTTTTTGCGCTTGTGATAGTGTTGAAAAACCATTTTTCGCACTTGTGTTAGTGTTGAAAAACCACTTTTCACACTTGTGTTAGTGTTGAAAAAGCACTTTTCGCACTTGTGTTGGTGCAGGAAACCACTTTTGCACTTGTATTAGTGTGGAAAAAACACTTTTCGCACTTGTGTTAGTGTTGAAAAACCACTTTTCGCACTTGTGTTAGTGTTGAAAAACCACTTTTTGCACTTGTGTTGGTGCAGGAAACACTTTTGCCCTCGTATTAGTGTGGAAAAAACACTTTTTGCACTTGTGATAGTGTTGAAAAACCACTTTTCGCACTTGTGTTGGTGCAGGAAACCACTTTTGCACTTGTATTAGTGTGGAAAAAACACTTTTTGCACTTGTGATAGTGTTGAAAAACCACTTTTCGCACTTGTGTTAGTGTTGAAAAACCACTTTTCGCACTTGTGTTGGTGCAGGAAACCACTTTTGCGCTTGTATTAGTGTGGAAAAAACACTTTTTGCGCTTGTGATAGTGTTGAAAAACCATTTTTCGCACTTGTGTTAGTGTTGAAAAACCACTTTTCGCACTTGTGTTGGTGCAGGAAACCACTTTTGCACTTGTATTAGTGTTGAAAAACCACTTTTCGCACTTGTGTTAGTGTTGAAAAACCACTTTTCGCACTTGTGTTGGTGCAGGAAACCACTTTTGCACTTGTATTAGTGTTGAAAAACCACTTTTCGCACTTGTGTTAGTGTTGAAAAACCACTTTTCGCACTTGTGTTAGTGTTGAAAAGCCACTTTTCGCACTTGTGTTGGTGCAGGAAACCACTTTTGCACTTGTATTAGTGTGGAAAAAACACTTTTTGCACTTGTGATAGTGTTGAAAACCACTTTTTGCACTTGTGTTAGTGTTGAAAAAACACTTTTCGCACTTGTGTTAGTGTTGAAAAACCACTTTTCACACTTGTGTTAGTGTTGAAAAACCACTTTTCGCACTTGTGTTGGTGCAGGAAACCACTTTTGCACTTGTATTAGTGTGGAAAAAACACTTTTTGCACTTGTGTTAGTGTTGAAAAACCACTTTTCGCACTTGTGTTAGTGTTGAAAAACCACTTTTCGCACTTGTGTTGGTGCAGGAAACCACTTTTGCACTTGTATTAGTGTGGAAAAAACACTTTTTGCACTTGTGATAGTGTTGAAAAACCACTTTTCGCACTTGTGTTAGTGTTGAAAAACCACTTTCGCACTTGTGTTAGTGTTGAAAAACCACTTTTTGCACTTGTGTTGGTGCAGAAAACCACTTTTGCACTTGTATTAGTGTGGAAAAAACACTTTTCGCACTTGTGTTAGTGTTGAAAAACCACTTTTCGCACTTGTGTTAGTGTTGAAAAACCACTTTTCGCACTTGTGTTGGTGCAGGAAACCACTTTTGCACTTGTATTAGTGTGGAAAAAACACTTTTTGCACTTGTGATAGTGTTGAAAAACCACTTTTCGCACTTGTGTTAGTGTTGAAAAAGCACTTTTCGCACTTGTGTTGGTGCAGGAAACCACTTTTGCACTTGTATTAGTGTGGAAAAAACACTTTTCGCACTTGTGTTAGTGTTGAAAAACCACTTTTCACACTTGTGTTAGTGTTGAAAAACCACTTTTTGCACTTGTGTTGGTGCAGGAAACCACTTTTGCCCTTGTATTAGTGTGGAAAAAACACTTTTTGCACTTGTGATAGTGTTGAAATACCACTTTTCGCACTTGTGTTGGTGCAGGAAACCACTTTTGCACTTGTATTAGTGTGGAAAAAACACTTTTTGCACTTGTGATAGTGTTCAAAAACCACTTTTCGCACTTGTGTTAGTGTTGAAAAACCACTTTTCGCACTTGTGTTGGTGCAGGAAACCACTTTTGCACTTGTATTAGTGTGGAAAAAACACTTTTTGCGCTTGTGATAGTGTTGAAAAAACATTTTTCGCATTTGTGTTAGTGTTGAAAAACCACTTTTCGCACTTGTGTTGGTGCAGGAAACCACTTTTGCACTTGTATTAGTGTGGAAAAACCACTTTTCGCACTTGTGTTAGTGTTGAAAAACCACTTTTCGCACTTGTGTTAGTGTTGAAAAACCACTTTTCGCACTTGTGTTGGTGCAGAAAACCACTTTTGCACTTGTATTAGTGTGGAAAAAAACACTTTTTGCACTTGTGATTGTGTTGAAAAACCACTTTTCGCACTTGTGTTAGTGTTGAAAAACCACTTTTCGCACTTGTGTTAGTGTTGAAAAACCACTTTTCGCACTTGTGTTGGTGCAGGAAACCACTGTTGCACTTGTATTAGTGTGGAAAAAACACTTTTTGCACTTGTGATAGTGTTGAAAAACCACTTTTCGCACTTGTGTTAGTGTTGAAAAACCACTTTTCGCACTTGTGTTATTGTTGAAAAACCACTTTTCGCACTTGTGTTGGTGCAGGAAACCACTTTTGCACTTGTATTAGTGTGGAAAAAACACTTTTTGCACTTGTGATAGTGTTGAAAAAACACTTTTCGCACTTGTGTTGGTGCAGGAAACCACTTTTGCACTTGTATTAGTGTGGAAAAAACACTTTTTGCACTTGTGATAGTGTTGAAAAACCACTTTTCGCACTTGTGTTAGTGTTGAAAAACCACTTTTCGCACTTGTGTTTGAGCAGGAAACCACTTTTGCACTTGTATGAGTGTGGAAAAAACACTTTTTGCACTTGTGATAGTGTTGAAAAACCACTTTTTGCACTTGTGTTAATGTTGAAAAACCACCTTTCGCACTTGTGTTGGTGCAGGAAACCACTTTTGCACTTGTGTTGGTGCAGGAAACCACTTTTGCACTTGTATTAGTGTGGAAAAAACACTTTTTTCACTTGTGATAGTGTTGAAAAACCACTTTTCGCACTTGTGTTAGTGTTGAAAATCCACTTTTCGCACTTGTGTTATTGTTGAAAAACCACTTTTCGCACTTGTGTTGGTGCAGGAAACCACTTTTGCACTTGTATTAGTGTGGAAAAACCACTTTTCGCACTTGTGTTAGTGTTGAAAAACCACTTTTCGCACTTGTGTTAGTGTTGAAAAACCACTTTTCGCACTTGTGTTGGTGCAGGAAACCACTTTTGCACTTGTATTAGTGTGGAAAAACCACTTTTCGCACTTGGGATAGTGTTGAAAAACCACTTTTCGCACTTGTGTTAGTGTTGAAAAACGACTTTTTGCACTTGTGTTAGTGTTGAAAAACCACTTTTCGCACTTGTGTTGGTGCAGGAAACCACTTTTGCACTTGTATTAGTGTGGAAAAACCACTTTTCGCACTTGTGTTAGTGTTGAAAAACCACTTTTCGCACTTGTGTTAGTGTTGAAAAACCACTTTTCGCACTTGTGTTTGAGCAGGAAACCACTTTTGCACTTGTATGAGTGTGGAAAAAACACTTTTTGCACTTGTGATAGTGTTGAAAAACCACTTTTTGCACTTGTGTTAGTGTTGAAAAACCACCTTTCGCACTTGTGTTGGTGCAGGAAACCACTTTTGCACTTGTGTTGGTGCAGGAAACCACTTTTGCACTTGTATTAGTGTGGAAAAAACACTTTTTTCACTTGTGATAGTGTTGAAAAACCACTTTTCGCACTTGTGTTAGTGTTGAAAAACCACTTTTCGCACTTGTGTTATTGTTGAAAAACCACTTTTCGCACTTGTGTTGGTGCAGGAAACCACTTTTGCACTTGTATTAGTGTGGAAAAACCACTTTTCGCACTTGTGTTAGTGTTGAAAAACCACTTTTCGCACTTGTGTTAGTGTTGAAAAACCACTTTTCGCACTTGTGTTAGTGTTGAAAAACCACTTTTCGCACTTGTGTTGGTGCAGGAAACCACTTTTGCGCTTGTATTAGTGTGGAAAAAACACTTTTTGCGCTTGTGATAGTGTTGAAAAACCATTTTTCGCACTTGTGTTAGTGTTGAAAAACCACTTTTCACACTTGTGTTAGTGTTGAAAAAGCACTTTTCGCACTTGTGTTGGTGCAGGAAACCACTTTTGCACTTGTATTAGTGTGGAAAAAACACTTTTCGCACTTGTGTTAGTGTTGAAAAACCACTTTTCGCACTTGTGTTAGTGTTGAAAAACCACTTTTTGCACTTGTGTTGGTGCAGGAAACACTTTTGCCCTCGTATTAGTGTGGAAAAAACACTTTTTGCACTTGTGATAGTGTTGAAAAACCACTTTTCGCACTTGTGTTGGTGCAGGAAACCACTTTTGCACTTGTATTAGTGTGGAAAAAACACTTTTTGCACTTGTGATAGTGTTGAAAAACCACTTTTCGCACTTGTGTTAGTGTTGAAAAACCACTTTTCGCACTTGTGTTGGTGCAGGAAACCACTTTTGCGCTTGTATTAGTGTGGAAAAAACACTTTTTGCGCTTGTGATAGTGTTGAAAAACCATTTTTCGCACTTGTGTTAGTGTTGAAAAACCACTTTTCGCACTTGTGTTGGTGCAGGAAACCACTTTTGCACTTGTATTAGTGTTGAAAAACCACTTTTCGCACTTGTGTTAGTGTTGAAAAACCACTTTTCGCACTTGTGTTAGTGTTGAAAAACCACTTTTCGCACTTGTGTTGGTGCAGGAAACCACTTTTGCACTTGTATTAGTGTTGAAAAACCACTTTTCGCACTTGTGTTAGTGTTGAAAAACCACTTTTCGCACTTGTGTTAGTGTTGAAAAACCACTTTTCGCACTTGTGTTAGTGTTGAAAAACCACATTTCGCACTTGTGTTGGTGCAGGAAACCACTTTTGCACTTGTATTAGTGTGGAAAAAACACTTTTTGTACTTGTGATAGTGTTGAAAAACGACTTTTCGCACTTGTGTTAGTGTTGAAAAACCACTTTTCGCACTTGTGTTAGTGTGGAAAAAACACTTTTTGCACTTGTGATAGTGTTGAAAAACCACTTTTCGCACTTGTGTTAGTGTTGAAAAACCACTTTTCGCACTTGTGTTGATGCAGGAAACCACTTTTGCACTTGTATTAGTGTGGAAAAAACACTTTTTGCACTTGTGATAGTGTTGAAAAACCACTTTTCGCACTTGTGTTAGTGTTGAAAAACCACTTTTCGCACTTGTGTTGGTGCAGGAAACCACTTATGCACTTGTATTAGTGTGGAATAAACACTTTTTGCACTTGTGATAGTGTTGAAAAACCACTTTTCGCAGTTGTGTTAGTGTTGAAAAACCACTTTTCGCACTTGTGTTAGTGTTGAAAAACCACTTTTCGCACTTGTGTTAGTGTTGAAAACCACTTTTCGCACTTGTGTTGGTGCAGGAAACCACTTTTGCACTTGTATTAGTGTGGAAAAAACACTTTTTGCACTTGTGATAGTGTTGAAAAACCACTTTTCGCACTTGTGTTAGTGTGGAAAAAACACTTTTTGCACTTGTGATAGTGTTGAAAAACCACTTTTCGCACTTGTGTTAGTGTTGAAAAACCACTTTTCGCACTTGTGTTGGTGCAGGAAACCACTTTTGCACTTGTATTAGTGTGGAAAAACCACTTTTCGCACTTGGGTTAGTGTTGAAAAACCACTTTTCGCACTTGTGTTAGTGTTTGAAAACCACTTTTTGCACTTGTGTTAGTGTTGAAAAACCACTTTTCACACTTGTGTTGGTGCAGGAAACCACTTTTGCACTTGTATTAGTGTGGAAAAACCACTTTTCGCACTTGTGTTAGTGTTGAAAAACCACTTTTCGCTCTTGTGTTAGTGTTGAAAAACCACTTTTCGCACTTGTGTTGGTGCAGGAAACCACTTTTGCACTTGTATTAGTGTGGAAAAACCACTTTTCGCACTTGGGTTAGTGTTGAAAAACCACTTTTCGCACTTGTGTTAGTGTTGAAAAACCACTTTTTGCACTTGTGTTAGTGTTGAAAAACCACTTTTCGCACTTATGTTGTTGCAGGAAACCACTTTTGCACTTGTATTAGTGTGGAAAAACCACTTTTCGCACTTGTGTTAGCGTTGAAAAACCACTTTTCGCACTTGTGTTAGTGTTGAAAAACCACTTTTCGCACTTGTGTTGGTGCAGGAAACCACTTTTGCACTTGTATTAGTGTGGAAAAAACACTTTTTGCACTTGTGATAGTGTTGAAAAACCACTTTTCGCACTTGTGTTCGTGTTGAAAAACCACTTTTCGCACTTGTGTTGGTGCAGGAAACCACTTTTGCATTTGTATTAGTGTTGAAAAACCACTTTTCGCACTTGTGTTAGTGTTTAAAAACCACTTTTCGCACTTGTGTTGGTGCAGGAAACCACTTTTGCACTTGTATTAGTGTGGAAAAAACACTTTTTGCACTTGTGATAGTGTTGAAAAACCACTTTTCGCACCTGTGTTAGTGTTGAAAAACCACTTTTCGCACTTGTGTTAGTGTTGAAAAACCACTTTTCGCACTTGTGTTGGTGCAGAAAACCACTTTTGCACTTGTATTAGTGTGGAAAAAACACTTTTTGCACTTGTGATAGTGTTGAAAAACCACTTTTCGCACTTGTGTTAGTGTTGAAAAACCACTTTTCCCACTTGTGTTGGTGCAGGAAACCACTTTTGCACTTGTATTAGTGTTGAAAAACCACTTTTCGCACTTGTGTTAGTGTTGAAAAACCACTTTTCGCACTTGTGTTAGTGTTGAAAAACCACTTTTCGCACTTGTGTTAGTGTTGAAAAACCACATTTCGCACTTGTGTTGGTGCAGGAAACCACTTTTGCACTTGTATTAGTGTGGAAAAAACACTTTTTGTACTTGTGATAGTGTTGAAAAACGACTTTTCGCACTTGTGTTGGTGTTGAAAAACCACTTTTCGCACTTGTGTTAGTGTGGAAAAAACACTTTTTGCACTTGTGATAGTGTTGAAAAACCACTTTTCGCACTTGTGTTAGTGTTGAAAAACCACTTTTCGCACTTGTGTTGATGCAGGAAACCACTTTTGCACTTGTATTAGTGTGGAAAAAACACTTTTTGCACTTGTGATAGTGTTGAAAAACCACTTTTCGCACTTGTGTTAGTGTTGAAAAACCACTTTTCGCACTTGTGTTGGTGCAGGAAACCACTTATGCACTTGTATTAGTGTGGAATAAACACTTTTTGCACTTGTGATAGTGTTGAAAAACCACTTTTCGCAGTTGTGTTAGTGTTGAAAAACCACTTTTCGCACTTGTGTTAGTGTTGAAAAACCACTTTTCGCACTTGTGTTAGTGTTGAAAACCACTTTTCGCACTTGTGTTGGTGCAGGAAACCACTTTTGCACTTGTATTAGTGTGGAAAAAACACTTTTTGCACTTGTGATAGTGTTGAAAAACCACTTTTCGCACTTGTGTTAGTGTGGAAAAAACACTTTTTGCACTTGTGATAGTGTTGAAAAACCACTTTTCGCACTTGTGTTAGTGTTGAAAAACCACTTTTCGCACTTGTGTTGGTGCAGGAAACCACTTTTGCACTTGTATTAGTGTGGAAAAACCACTTTTCGCACTTGGGTTAGTGTTGAAAAACCACTTTTCGCACTTGTGTTAGTGTTTGAAAACCACTTTTTGCACTTGTGTTAGTGTTGAAAAACCACTTTTCACACTTGTGTTGGTGCAGGAAACCACTTTTGCACTTGTATTAGTGTGGAAAAACCACTTTTCGCACTTGTGTTAGTGTTGAAAAACCACTTTTCGCTCTTGTGTTAGTGTTGAAAAACCACTTTTCGCACTTGTGTTGGTGCAGGAAACCACTTTTGCACTTGTATTAGTGTGGAAAAACCACTTTTCGCACTTGGGTTAGTGTTGAAAAACCACTTTTCGCACTTGTGTTAGTGTTGAAAAACCACTTTTTGCACTTGTGTTAGTGTTGAAAAACCACTTTTCGCACTTATGTTGTTGCAGGAAACCACTTTTGCACTTGTATTAGTGTGGAAAAACCACTTTTCGCACTTGTGTTAGCGTTGAAAAACCACTTTTCGCACTTGTGTTAGTGTTGAAAAACCACTTTTCGCACTTGTGTTGGTGCAGGAAACCACTTTTGCACTTGTATTAGTGTGGAAAAAACACTTTTTGCACTTGTGATAGTGTTGAAAACCACTTTTCGCACTTGTGTTCGTGTTGAAAAACCACTTTTCGCACTTGTGTTGGTGCAGGAAACCACTTTTGCATTTGTATTAGTGTTGAAAAACCACTTTTCGCACTTGTGTTAGTGTTTAAAAACCACTTTTCGCACTTGTGTTGGTGCAGGAAACCACTTTTGCACTTGTATTAGTGTGGAAAAAACACTTTTTGCACTTGTGATAGTGTTGAAAAACCACTTTTCGCACCTGTGTTAGTGTTGAAAAACCACTTTTCGCACTTGTGTTAGTGTTGAAAAACCACTTTTCGCACTTGTGTTGGTGCAGAAAACCACTTTTGCACTTGTATTAGTGTGGAAAAAACACTTTTTGCACTTGTGATAGTGTTGAAAAACCACTTTTCGCACTTGTGTTAGTGTTGAAAAACCACTTTTCCCACTTGTGTTGGTGCAGGAAACCACTTTTGCACTTGTATTAGTGTGGAAAAAACACTTTTTGCACTTGTGATAGTGTTGAAAAACCACTTTTCGCACTTGTGTTAGTGTTGAAAAAGCACTTTTCGCACTTGTGTTGGTGCAGGAAACCACTTTTGCACATGTATTAGTGTGGAAAAAACACTTTTCGCACTTGTGTTAGTGTTGAAAAACCACTTTTCGCACTTGTGTTAGTGTTGAAAAACCACTTTTCGCACTTGTGTTGGTGCAGGAAACCACTTTTGCACTTGTATTAGTGTGGAAAAAACACTTTTTGCACTTGTGATAGTGTTGAAAAACCACTTTTCGCACTTGTGTTGGTGCAGGAAACCACTTTTGCACTTGTATTAGTGTGGAAAAAACACTTTTTGCACTTGTGATAGTGTTGAAAAACCACTTTTCGCACTTGTGTTAGTGTTGAAAAACCACTTTTCGCACTTGTGTTGGTGCAGGAAACCACTTTTGCACTTGTATTAGTGTGGAAAAAACACTTTTTGCACTTGTGATAGTGTTGAAAAACCACTTTTTGCACTTGTGTTAATGTTGAAAAACCACTTTTCGCACTTGTGTTAGTGTTGAAAAACCACTTTTCACACTTGTGTTGGTGCAGGAAACCACTTTTGCATTTGTATTAGTGTGGAAAAAACACTTTTTGCACTTGTGATAGTGTTGAAAACCACTTTTCGCACTTGTGTTAGTGTTGAAAAACCACTTTTCGCACTTGTGTTAGTGTTGAAAAACCACTTTTCGCACTTGTGTTGGAGCAGGAAACCACTTTTGCACTTGTATTAGTGTGGAAAAACCACTTTTCGCACTTGGGTTAGTGTTGAAAAACCACTTTTCGCACTTGTGTTAGTGTTGAAAAACCACTTTTTGCACTTGTGTTAGTGTTGAAAAACCACTTTTCGCACTTGTGTTGGTGTAGGAAACCACTTTTGCACTTGTACTAGTGTGGAAAAAACACTTTTTGCACTTGTGATTGTGTTGAAAAACCACTTTTCGCACTTGTGTTGGTGCAGGAAACCACTTTTGCACTTGTGTTAGTGTTGAAAAACCACTTTTCGCACTTGTGTTATTGTTGAAAAACCACTTTTCGCACTTGTGTTGGTGCAGGAAACCACTTTTGCACTTGTATTAGTGTGGAAAAACCACTTTTCGCACTTGTGTTAGTGTTGAAAAACCACTTTTCGCACTTGTGTTAGTGTTGAAAAACCACTTTTCGCACTTGTGTTAGTGTTGAAAAACCACTTTTCGCACTTGTGTTGGTGCAGGAAACCACTTTTGCGCTTGTATTAGTGTGGAAAAAACACTTTTTGCGCTTGTGATAGTGTTGAAAAACCATTTTTCGCACTTGTGTTAGTGTTGAAAAACCACTTTTCACACTTGTGTTAGTGTTGAAAAAGCACTTTTCGCACTTGTGTTGGTGCAGGAAACCACTTTTGCACTTGTATTAGTGTGGAAAAAACACTTTTCGCACTTGTGTTAGTGTTGAAAAACCACTTTTCGCACTTGTGTTAGTGTTGAAAAACCACTTTTTGCACTTGTGTTGGTGCAGGAAACACTTTTGCCCTCGTATTAGTGTGGAAAAAACACTTTTTGCACTTGTGATAGTGTTGAAAAACCACTTTTCGCACTTGTGTTGGTGCAGGAAACCACTTTTGCACTTGTATTAGTGTGGAAAAAACACTTTTTGCACTTGTGATAGTGTTGAAAAACCACTTTTCGCACTTGTGTTAGTGTTGAAAAACCACTTTTCGCACTTGTGTTGGTGCAGGAAACCACTTTTGCGCTTGTATTAGTGTGGAAAAAACACTTTTTGCGCTTGTGATAGTGTTGAAAAACCATTTTTCGCACTTGTGTTAGTGTTGAAAAACCACTTTTCGCACTTGTGTTGGTGCAGGAAACCACTTTTGCACTTGTATTAGTGTTGAAAAACCACTTTTCGCACTTGTGTTAGTGTTGAAAAACCACTTTTCGCACTTGTGTTAGTGTTGAAAAACCACTTTTCGGACTTGTGTTGGTGCAGGAAACCACTTTTGCACTTGTATTAGTGTTGAAAAACCACTTTTCGCACTTGTGTTAGTGTTGAAAAACCACTTTTCGCACTTGTGTTAGTGTTGAAAAACCACTTTTCGCACTTGTGTTAGTGTTGAAAAACCACATTTCGCACTTGTGTTGGTGCAGGAAACCACTTTTGCACTTGTATTAGTGTGGAAAAAACACTTTTTGTACTTGTGATAGTGTTGAAAAACGACTTTTCGCACTTGTGTTAGTGTTGAAAAACCACTTTTCGCACTTGTGTTAGTGTGGAAAAAACACTTTTTGCACTTGTGATAGTGTTGAAAAACCACTTTTCGCACTTGTGTTAGTGTTGAAAAACCACTTTTCGCACTTGTGTTGATGCAGGAAACCACTTTTGCACTTGTATTAGTGTGGAAAAAACACTTTTTGCACTTGTGATAGTGTTG
The DNA here is from genome assembly GCF_964187855.1 of Myxine glutinosa. NCBI lineage: Eukaryota > Metazoa > Chordata > Myxini > Myxiniformes > Myxinidae > Myxine > Myxine glutinosa. The sequence goes on from NW_027616749.1 coordinate 14,745, forward strand.
AAAAACCACTTTTCGCACTTGTGTTAGTGTTGAAAAACCACTTTTCGCACTTGTGTTGGTGCAGGAAACCACTTATGCACTTGTATTAGTGTGGAATAAACACTTTTTGCACTTGTGATAGTGTTGAAAAACCACTTTTCGCAGTTGTGTTAGTGTTGAAAAACCACTTTTCGCACTTGTGTTAGTGTTGAAAAACCACTTTTCGCACTTGTGTTAGTGTTGAAAACCACTTTTCGCACTTGTGTTGGTGCAGGAAACCACTTTTGCACTTGTATTAGTGTGGAAAAAACACTTTTTGCACTTGTGATAGTGTTGAAAAACCACTTTTCGCACTTGTGTTAGTGTGGAAAAAACACTTTTTGCACTTGTGATAGTGTTGAAAAACCACTTTTCGCACTTGTGTTAGTGTTGAAAAACCACTTTTCGCACTTGTGTTGGTGCAGGAAACCACTTTTGCACTTGTATTAGTGTGGAAAAACCACTTTTCGCACTTGGGTTAGTGTTGAAAAACCACTTTTCGCACTTGTGTTAGTGTTTGAAAACCACTTTTTGCACTTGTGTTAGTGTTGAAAAACCACTTTTCACACTTGTGTTGGTGCAGGAAACCACTTTTGCACTTGTATTAGTGTGGAAAAACCACTTTTCGCACTTGTGTTAGTGTTGAAAAACCACTTTTCGCTCTTGTGTTAGTGTTGAAAAACCACTTTTCGCACTTGTGTTGGTGTAGGAAACCACTTTTGCACTTGTATTAGTGTGGAAAAACCACTTTTCGCACTTGGGTTAGTGTTGAAAAACCACTTTTCGCACTTGTGTTAGTGTTGAAAAACCACTTTTTGCACTTGTGTTAGTGTTGAAAAACCACTTTTCGCACTTATGTTGTTGCAGGAAACCACTTTTGCACTTGTATTAGTGTGGAAAAACCACTTTTCGCACTTGTGTTAGCGTTGAAAAACCACTTTTCGCACTTGTGTTAGTGTTGAAAAACCACTTTTCGCACTTGTGTTGGTGCAGGAAACCACTTTTGCACTTGTATTAGTGTGGAAAAAACACTTTTTGCACTTGTGATAGTGTTGAAAAACCACTTTTCGCACTTGTGTTCGTGTTGAAAAACCACTTTTCGCACTTGTGTTGGTGCAGGAAACCACTTTTGCATTTGTATTAGTGTTGAAAAACCACTTTTCGCACTTGTGTTAGTGTTTAAAAACCACTTTTCGCACTTGTGTTGGTGCAGGAAACCACTTTTGCACTTGTATTAGTGTGGAAAAAACACTTTTTGCACTTGTGATAGTGTTGAAAAACCACTTTTCGCACCTGTGTTAGTGTTGAAAAACCACTTTTCGCACTTGTGTTAGTGTTGAAAAACCACTTTTCGCACTTGTGTTGGTGCAGAAAACCACTTTTGCACTTGTATTAGTGTGGAAAAAACACTTTTTGCACTTGTGATAGTGTTGAAAAACCACTTTTCGCACTTGTGTTAGTGTTGAAAAACCACTTTTCCCACTTGTGTTGGTGCAGGAAACCACTTTTGCACTTGTATTAGTGTTGAAAAACCACTTTTCGCACTTGTGTTAGTGTTGAAAAACCACTTTTCGCACTTGTGTTAGTGTTGAAAAACCACTTTTCGCACTTGTGTTAGTGTTGAAAAACCACATTTCGCACTTGTGTTGGTGCAGGAAACCACTTTTGCACTTGTATTAGTGTGGAAAAAACACTTTTTGTACTTGTGATAGTGTTGAAAAACGACTTTTCGCACTTGTGTTAGTGTTGAAAAACCACTTTTCGCACTTGTGTTAGTGTGGAAAAAACACTTTTTGCACTTGTGATAGTGTTGAAAAACCACTTTTCGCACTTGTGTTAGTGTTGAAAAACCACTTTTCGCACTTGTGTTGATGCAGGAAACCACTTTTGCACTTGTATTAGTGTGGAAAAAACACTTTTTGCACTTGTGATAGTGTTGAAAAACCACTTTTCGCACTTGTGTTAGTGTTGAAAAACCACTTTTCGCACTTGTGTTGGTGCAGGAAACCACTTATGCACTTGTATTAGTGTGGAATAAACACTTTTTGCACTTGTGATAGTGTTGAAAAACCACTTTTCGCAGTTGTGTTAGTGTTGAAAAACCACTTTTCGCACTTGTGTTAGTGTTGAAAAACCACTTTTCGCACTTGTGTTAGTGTTGAAAACCACTTTTCGCACTTGTGTTGGTGCAGGAAACCACTTTTGCACTTGTATTAGTGTGGAAAAAACACTTTTTGCACTTGTGATAGTGTTGAAAAACCACTTTTCGCACTTGTGTTAGTGTGGAAAAAACACTTTTTGCACTTGTGATAGTGTTGAAAAACCACTTTTCGCACTTGTGTTAGTGTTGAAAAACCACTTTTCGCACTTGTGTTGGTGCAGGAAACCACTTTTGCACTTGTATTAGTGTGGAAAAACCACTTTTCGCACTTGGGTTAGTGTTGAAAAACCACTTTTCGCACTTGTGTTAGTGTTTGAAAACCACTTTTTGCACTTGTGTTAGTGTTGAAAAACCACTTTTCACACTTGTGTTGGTGCAGGAAACCACTTTTGCACTTGTATTAGTGTGGAAAAACCACTTTTCGCACTTGTGTTAGTGTTGAAAAACCACTTTTCGCTCTTGTGTTAGTGTTGAAAAACCACTTTTCGCACTTGTGTTGGTGCAGGAAACCACTTTTGCACTTGTATTAGTGTGGAAAAACCACTTTTCGCACTTGGGTTAGTGTTGAAAAACCACTTTTCGCACTTGTGTTAGTGTTGAAAAACCACTTTTTGCACTTGTGTTAGTGTTGAAAAACCACTTTTCGCACTTATGTTGTTGCAGGAAACCACTTTTGCACTTGTATTAGTGTGGAAAAACCACTTTTCGCACTTGTGTTAGCGTTGAAAAACCACTTTTCGCACTTGTGTTAGTGTTGAAAAACCACTTTTCGCACTTGTGTTGGTGCAGGAAACCACTTTTGCACTTGTATTAGTGTGGAAAAAACACTTTTTGCACTTGTGATAGTGTTGAAAAACCACTTTTCGCACTTGTGTTCGTGTTGAAAAACCACTTTTCGCACTTGTGTTGGTGCAGGAAACCACTTTTGCATTTGTATTAGTGTTGAAAAACCACTTTTCGCACTTGTGTTAGTGTTTAAAAACCACTTTTCGCACTTGTGTTGGTGCAGGAAACCACTTTTGCACTTGTATTAGTGTGGAAAAAACACTTTTTGCACTTGTGATAGTGTTGAAAAACCACTTTTCGCACCTGTGTTAGTGTTGAAAAACCACTTTTCGCACTTGTGTTAGTGTTGAAAAACCACTTTTCGCACTTGTGTTGGTGCAGAAAACCACTTTTGCACTTGTATTAGTGTGGAAAAAACACTTTTTGCACTTGTGATAGTGTTGAAAAACCACTTTTCGCACTTGTGTTAGTGTTGAAAAACCACTTTTCCCACTTGTGTTGGTGCAGGAAACCACTTTTGCACTTGTATTAGTGTGGAAAAAACACTTTTTGCACTTGTGATAGTGTTGAAAAACCACTTTTCGCACTTGTGTTAGTGTTGAAAAAGCACTTTTCGCACTTGTGTTGGTGCAGGAAACCACTTTTGCACATGTATTAGTGTGGAAAAAACACTTTTCGCACTTGTGTTAGTGTTGAAAAACCACTTTTCGCACTTGTGTTAGTGTTGAAAAACCACTTTTCGCACTTGTGTTGGTGCAGGAAACCACTTTTGCACTTGTATTAGTGTGGAAAAAACACTTTTTGCACTTGTGATAGTGTTGAAAAACCACTTTTCGCACTTGTGTTGGTGCAGGAAACCACTTTTGCACTTGTATTAGTGTGGAAAAAACACTTTTTGCACTTGTGATAGTGTTGAAAAACCACTTTTCGCACTTGTGTTAGTGTTGAAAAACCACTTTTCGCACTTGTGTTGGTGCAGGAAACCACTTTTGCACTTGTATTAGTGTGGAAAAAACACTTTTTGCACTTGTGATAGTGTTGAAAAACCACTTTTTGCACTTGTGTTAATGTTGAAAAACCACTTTTCGCACTTGTGTTAGTGTTGAAAAACCACTTTTCACACTTGTGTTGGTGCAGGAAACCACTTTTGCATTTGTATTAGTGTGGAAAAAACACTTTTTGCACTTGTGATAGTGTTGAAAACCACTTTTCGCACTTGTGTTAGTGTTGAAAAACCACTTTTCGCACTTGTGTTAGTGTTGAAAAACCACTTTTCGCACTTGTGTTGGAGCAGGAAACCACTTTTGCACTTGTATTAGTGTGGAAAAACCACTTTTCGCACTTGGGTTAGTGTTGAAAAACCACTTTTCGCACTTGTGTTAGTGTTGAAAAACCACTTTTTGCACTTGTGTTAGTGTTGAAAAACCACTTTTCGCACTTGTGTTGGTGTAGGAAACCACTTTTGCACTTGTACTAGTGTGGAAAAAACACTTTTTGCACTTGTGATTGTGTTGAAAAACCACTTTTCGCACTTGTGTTGGTGCAGGAAACCACTTTTGCACTTGTATTAGTGTGGAAAAAACACTTTTTGCACTTGTGATAGTGTTGAAAAACGACTTTTCGCACTTGTGTTAGTGTTGAAAAACCACTTTTCGCACTTGTGTTGGTGCAGGAAACCACATTTGCACTTGTATTAGTGTGGAAAAAACACTTTTTGCGCTTGTGATAGTGTTGAAAAACCATTTTTCGCACTTGTGTTTGTGTTGAAAAACCACTTTTCGCACTTGTGTTGGTGCAGGAAACCACTTTTGCACTTGTATTAGTGTTGAAAAACCACTTTTCGCACTTGTGTTAGTGTTGAAAAACCACTTTTCGCACTTGTGTTAGTGTTGAAAAACCACTTTTCGCACTTGTGTTGGTGCAGGAAACCACTTTTGCACTTGTATTAGTGTTGAAAAACCACTTTTCGCACTTGTGTTAGTGTTGAAAAACCACTTTTCGCACTTGTGTTAGTGTTGAAAAGCCACTTTTCGCACTTGTGTTGGTGCAGGAAACCACTTTTGCACTTGTATTAGTGTGGAAAAAACACTTTTTGCACTTGTGATAGTGTTGAAAACCACTTTTTGCACTTGTGTTAGTGTTGAAAAAACACTTTTCGCACTTGTGTTAGTGTTGAAAAACCACTTTTCACACTTGTGTTAGTGTTGAAAAACCACTTTTCGCACTTGTGTTGGTGCAGGAAACCACTTTTGCACTTGTATTAGTGTGGAAAAAACACTTTTTGCACTTGTGTTAGTGTTGAAAAACCACTTTTCGCACTTGTGTTAGTGTTGAAAAACCACTTTTCGCACTTGTGTTGGTGCAGGAAACCACTTTTGCACTTGTATTAGTGTGGAAAAAACACTTTTTGCACTTGTGATAGTGTTGAAAAACCACTTTTCGCACTTGTGTTAGTGTTGAAAAACCACTTTCGCACTTGTGTTAGTGTTGAAAAACCACTTTTGCACTTGTATTAGTGTGGAAAAAACACTTTTCGCACTTGTGTTAGTGTTGAAAAACCACTTTTCACACTTGTGTTAGTGTTGAAAAACCACTTTTTGCACTTGTGTTGGTGCAGGAAACCACTTTTGCCCTTGTATTAGTGTGGAAAAAACACTTTTTGCACTTGTGATAGTGTTGAAATACCACTTTTCGCACTTGTGTTGGTGCAGGAAACCACTTTTGCACTTGTATTAGTGTGGAAAAAACACTTTTTGCACTTGTGATAGTGTTCAAAAACCACTTTTCGCACTTGTGTTAGTGTTGAAAAACCACTTTTCGCACTTGTGTTGGTGCAGGAAACCACTTTTGCACTTGTATTAGTGTGGAAAAAACACTTTTTGCGCTTGTGATAGTGTTGAAAAAACATTTTTCGCATTTGTGTTAGTGTTGAAAAACCACTTTTCGCACTTGTGTTGGTGCAGGAAACCACTTTTGCACTTGTATTAGTGTGGAAAAACCACTTTTCGCACTTGTGTTAGTGTTGAAAAACCACTTTTCGCACTTGTGTTAGTGTTGAAAAACCACTTTTCGCACTTGTGTTGGTGCAGAAAACCACTTTTGCACTTGTATTAGTGTGGAAAAAACACTTTTTGCACTTGTGATTGTGTTGAAAAACCACTTTTCGCACTTGTGTTAGTGTTGAAAAACCACTTTTCGCACTTGTGTTAGTGTTGAAAAACCACTTTTCGCACTTGTGTTGGTGCAGGAAACCACTGTTGCACTTGTATTAGTGTGGAAAAAACACTTTTTGCACTTGTGATAGTGTTGAAAAACCACTTTTCGCACTTGTGTTAGTGTTGAAAAACCACTTTTCGCACTTGTGTTATTGTTGAAAAACCACTTTTCGCACTTGTGTTGGTGCAGGAAACCACTTTTGCACTTGTATTAGTGTGGAAAAAACACTTTTTGCACTTGTGATAGTGTTGAAAAAACACTTTTCGCACTTGTGTTGGTGCAGGAAACCACTTTTGCACTTGTATTAGTGTGGAAAAAACACTTTTTGCACTTGTGATAGTGTTGAAAAACCACTTTTCGCACTTGTGTTAGTGTTGAAAAACCACTTTTCGCACTTGTGTTTGAGCAGGAAACCACTTTTGCACTTGTATGAGTGTGGAAAAAACACTTTTTGCACTTGTGATAGTGTTGAAAAACCACTTTTTGCACTTGTGTTAATGTTGAAAAACCACCTTTCGCACTTGTGTTGGTGCAGGAAACCACTTTTGCACTTGTGTTGGTGCAGGAAACCACTTTTGCACTTGTATTAGTGTGGAAAAAACACTTTTTTCACTTGTGATAGTGTTGAAAAACCACTTTTCGCACTTGTGTTAGTGTTGAAAAACCACTTTTCGCACTTGTGTTATTGTTGAAAAACCACTTTTCGCACTTGTGTTGGTGCAGGAAACCACTTTTGCACTTGTATTAGTGTGGAAAAACCACTTTTCGCACTTGTGTTAGTGTTGAAAAACCACTTTTCGCACTTGTGTTAGTGTTGAAAAACCACTTTTCGCACTTGTGTTGGTGCAGGAAACCACTTTTGCACTTGTATTAGTGTGGAAAAACCACTTTTCGCACTTGGGATAGTGTTGAAAAACCACTTTTCGCACTTGTGTTAGTGTTGAAAAACGACTTTTTGCACTTGTGTTAGTGTTGAAAAACCACTTTTCGCACTTGTGTTGGTGCAGGAAACCACTTTTGCACTTGTATTAGTGTGGAAAAACCACTTTTCGCACTTGTGTTAGTGTTGAAAAACCACTTTTCGCACTTGTGTTAGTGTTGAAAAACCACTTTTCGCACTTGTGTTTGAGCAGGAAACCACTTTTGCACTTGTATGAGTGTGGAAAAAACACTTTTTGCACTTGTGATAGTGTTGAAAAACCACTTTTTGCACTTGTGTTAGTGTTGAAAAACCACCTTTCGCACTTGTGTTGGTGCAGGAAACCACTTTTGCACTTGTGTTGGTGCAGGAAACCACTTTTGCACTTGTATTAGTGTGGAAAAAACACTTTTTTCACTTGTGATAGTGTTGAAAAACCACTTTTCGCACTTGTGTTAGTGTTGAAAAACCACTTTTCGCACTTGTGTTATTGTTGAAAAACCACTTTTCGCACTTGTGTTGGTGCAGGAAACCACTTTTGCACTTGTATTAGTGTGGAAAAACCACTTTTCGCACTTGTGTTAGTGTTGAAAAACCACTTTTCGCACTTGTGTTAGTGTTGAAAAACCACTTTTCGCACTTGTGTTGGTGCAGGAAACCACTTTTGCACTTGTATTAGTGTGGAAAACCACTTTTCGCACTTGGGATAGTGTTGAAAAACCACTTTTCGCACTTGTGTTAGTGTTGAAAAACCACTTTTTGCACTTGTGTTAGTGTTGAAAAACCACTTTTCGCACTTGTGTTGGTGCAGGAAACCACTTTTGCACTTGTATTAGTGTGGAAAAACCACTTTTCGCACTTGTGTTAGTGTTGAAAAACCACTTTTTGCACTTGTGTTAGTGTTGAAAAACCACTTTTCGCACTTGTGTTGGTGCAGGAAACCACTTTTGCACTTGTATTAGTGTGGAAAAACCACTTTTCGCACTTGTGTTAGTGTTGAAAAACCACTTTTCGCATTTGTGTTAGTGTTGAAAAACCACTTTTCGCACTTGTGTTGGTGCAGGAAACCACTTTTGCACTTGTATTAGTGTGGAAAAAACACTTTGTGCACTTGTGATAGTGTTGAAAAACCACTTTTCGCACTTGTGTTAGTGTTGAAAAACCACTTTTCGCACTTGTGTTGGTGCAGGAAACCACTTTTGCACTTGTATTAGTGTGGAAAAACCACTTTTCGCACCTGTGTTAGTGTTGAAAAACCACTTTTCGCACTTGTGTTGGTGCAGAAAACCACTTTTGCACTTGTATTAGTGTGGAAAAAACACTTTTTGCACTTGTGATAGTGTTGAAAAACCACTTTTCGCACTTGTGTTAGTGTTGAAAAACCACTTTTCGCACTTGTGTTAGTGTTGAAAAACCACTTTTCGCACTTGTGTTGGTGCAGAAAACCACTTTTGCACTTGTATTCGTGTGGAAAAAACACTTTTTGCACTTGTGATAGTGTTGAAAAACCACTTTTCGCACTTGTGTTAGTGTTGAAAAACCACTTTTCGCACTTGTGTTAGTGTTGAAAAACCACTTTTCGCACTTGTTTTGGTGCAGGAAACCACTTTTGCACTTGTGTTAGTGTTGAAAAACCACTTTTCGCACTTGTGTTGGTGCAGGAAACCACTTTTGCACTTGTGTTGGTGCAGGAAACCACTTTTGCACTTGTATTAGTGTGGAAAAAACACTTTTTTCACTTGTGATAGTGTTGAAAAACCACTTTTCGCACTTGTGTTAGTGTTGAAAAACCACTTTTCGCACTTGTGTTATTGTTGAAAAACCACTTTTCGCATTGTGTTGGTGCAGGAAACCACTTTTGCACTTGTATTAGTGTGGAAAAACCACTTTTCGCACTTGTGTTAGTGTTGAAAAACCACTTTTCGCACTTGTGTTAGTGTTGAAAAACCACTTTTCGCACTTGTGTTGGTGCAGGAAACCACTTTTGCACTTGTATTAGTGTGGAAAAACCACTTTTCGCACTTGGGATAGTGTTGAAAAACCACTTTTCGCACTTGTGTTAGTGTTGAAAAACCACTTTTTGCACTTGTGTTAGTGTTGAAAAACCACTTTTCGCACTTGTGTTGGTGCAGGAAACCACTTTTGCACTTGTATTAGTGTGGAAAAACCACTTTTCGCACTTGTGTTAGTGTTGAAAAACCACTTTTTGCACTTGTGTTAGTGTTGAAAAACCACTTTTCGCACTTGTGTTGGTGCAGGAAACCACTTTTGCACTTGTATTAGTGTGGAAAAACCACTTTTCGCACTTGTGTTAGTGTTGAAAAACCACTTTTCGCACTTGTGTTAGTGTTGAAAAACCACTTTTCGCACTTGTGTTGGTGCAGGAAACCACTTTTGCACTTGTAATTAGTGTGGAAAAAACACTTTGTGCACTTGTGATAGTGTTGAAAAACCACTTATCGCACTTGTGTTAGTGTTGAAAAACCACTTTTCGCACTTGTGTTGGTGCAGGAAACCACTTTTGCACTTGTATTAGTGTGGAAATACCACTTTTCGCACCTGTGTTAGTGTTGAAAAACCACTTTTCGCACTTGTGTTGGTGCAGGAAACCACTTTTGCACTTGTATTAGTGTGGAAAAAACACTTTTTGCACTTGTGATAGTGTTGAAAAACCACTTTTCGCACTTGTGTTAGTGTTGAAAAACCACTTTTCGCACTTGTGTTAGTGTTGAAAAACCACTTTTCGCACTTGTGTTGGTGCAGAAAACCACTTTTGCACTTGTATTAGTGTGGAAAAAACACTTTTTGCACTTGTGATAGTGTTGAAAAACCACTTTTCGCACTTGTGTTAGTGTTGAAAAACCACTTTTCGCACTTGTGTTAGTGTTGAAAAACCACTTTTCGCACTTGTTTTGGTGCAGGAAACCACTTTTGCACTTGTATTAGTGTGGAAAAAACAATTTTTGCACTTGTGATAGTGTTGAAAAACCACTTTTCACACTTGTGTTAGTGTTGAAAAAGCACTTTTCGCACTTGTGTTGGTGCAGGAAACCACTTTTGCACTTGTATTAGTGTGGAAAAAACACTTTTCGCACTTGTGTTAGTGTTGAAAAACCACTTTTCGCACTTGTGTTAGTGTTGAAAAACCACTTTTTGCACTTGTGTTGGTGCAGGAAACACTTTTGCCCTCGTATTAGTGTGGAAAAAACACTTTTTGCACTTGTGATAGTGTTGAAAAACCACTTTTCGCACTTGTGTTGGTGCAGGAAACCACTTTTGCACTTGTATTAGTGTGGAAAAAACACTTTTTGCACTTGTGATAGTGTTGAAAAACCACTTTTCGCACTTGTGTTAGTGTTGAAAAACCACTTTTCGCACTTGTGTTGGTGCAGGAAACCACTTTTGCGCTTGTATTAGTGTGGAAAAAACACTTTTTGCGCTTGTGATAGTGTTGAAAAACCATTTTTCGCACTTGTGTTAGTGTTGAAAAACCACTTTTCGCACTTGTGTTGGTGCAGGAAACCACTTTTGCACTTGTATTAGTGTTGAAAAACCACTTTTCGCACTTGTGTTAGTGTTGAAAAACCACTTTTCGCACTTGTGTTAGTGTTGAAAAACCACTTTTCGCACTTGTGTTGGTGCAGGAAACCACTTTTGCACTTGTATTAGTGTTGAAAAACCACTTTTCGCACTTGTGTTAGTGTTGAAAAACCACTTTTCGCACTTGTGTTAGTGTTGAAAAACCACTTTTCGCACTTGTGTTAGTGTTGAAAAACCACATTTCGCACTTGTGTTGGTGCAGGAAACCACTTTTGCACTTGTATTAGTGTGGAAAAACCACTTTTTGTACTTGTGATAGTGTTGAAAAACGACTTTTCGCACTTGTGTTAGTGTTGAAAAACCACTTTTCGCACTTGTGTTAGTGTGGAAAAAACACTTTTTGCACTTGTGATAGTGTTGAAAAACAACTTTTCGCACTTGTGTTAGTGTTGAAAAACCACTTTTCGCACTTGTGTTGATGCAGGAAACCACTTTTGCACTTGTATTAGTGTGGAAAAAACACTTTTTGCACTTGTGATAGTGTTGAAAAACCACTTTTCGCACTTGTGTTAGTGTTGAAAAACCACTTTTCGCACTTGTGTTGGTGCAGGAAACCACTTATGCACTTGTATTAGTGTGGAATAAACACTTTTTGCACTTGTGATAGTGTTGAAAAACCACTTTTCGCACTTGTGTTAGTGTTGAAAAACCACTTTTCGCACTTGTGTTAGTGTTGAAAAACCACTTTTCGCACTTGTGTTAGTGTTGAAAACCACTTTTCGCACTTGTGTTGGTGCAGGAAACCACTTTTGCACTTGTATTAGTGTGGAAAAAACACTTTTTGCACTTGTGATAGTGTTGAAAAACCACTTTTCGCACTTGTGTTAGTGTGGAAAAAACACTTTTTGCACTTGTGATAGTGTTGAAAAACCACTTTTCGCACTTGTGTTAGTGTTGAAAAACCACTTTTCGCACTTGTGTTGGTGCAGGAAACCACTTTTGCACTTGTATTAGTGTGGAAAAACCACTTTTCGCACTTGGGTTAGTGTTGAAAAACCACTTTTCGCACTTGTGTTAGTGTTGAAAAACCACTTTTTGCACTTGTGTTAGTGTTGAAAAACCACTTTTCACACTTGTGTTGGTGCAGGAAACCACTTTTGCACTTGTATTAGTGTGGAAAAACCACTTTTCGCACTTGTGTTAGTGTTGAAAAACCACTTTTCGCACTTGTGTTAGTGTTGAAAACCCACTTTTCGCACTTGTGTTGGTGCAGGAAACCACTTTTGCACTTGTATTAGTGTGGAAAAACCACTTTTCGCACTTGGGTTAGTGTTGAAAAACCACTTTTCGCACTTGTGTTAGTGTTGAAAAACCACTTTTTGCACTTGTGTTAGTGTTGAAAAACCACTTTTCGCACTTATGTTGTTGCAGGAAACCACTTTTGCACTTGTATTAGTGTGGAAAAACCACTTTTCGCACTTGTGTTAGCGTTGAAAAACCACTTTTCGCACTTGTGTTAGTGTTGAAAAACCACTTTTCGCACTTGTGTTGGTGCAGGAAACCACTTTTGCACTTGTATTAGTGTGGAAAAAACACTTTTTGCACTTGTGATAGTGTTGAAAAACCACTTTTCGCACTTGTGTTCGTGTTGAAAAACCACTTTTCGCACTTGTGTTGGTGCAGGAAACCACTTTTGCATTTGTATTAGTGTGGAAAAACCACTTTTCGCACTTGTGTTAGTGTTGAAAAACCACTTTTCGCACTTGTGTTAGTGTTTAAAAACCACTTTTCGCACTTGTGTTGGTGCAGGAAACCACTTTTGCACTTGTATTAGTGTGGAAAAAACACTTTTTGCACTTGTGATAGTGTTGAAAAACCACTTTTCGCACCTGTGTTAGTGTTGAAAAACCACTTTTCGCACTTGTGTTAGTGTTGAAAAACCACTTTTCGCACTTGTGTTGGTGCAGAAAACCACTTTTGCACTTGTATTAGTGTGGAAAAAACACTTTTTGCACTTGTGATAGTGTTGAAAAACCACTTTTCGCACTTGTGTTAGTGTTGAAAAACCACTTTTCCCACTTGTGTTGGTGCAGGAAACCACTTTTGCACTTGTATTAGTGTGGAAAAAACACTTTTTGCACTTGTGATAGTGTTGAAAAACCACTTTTCGCACTTGTGTTAGTGTTGAAAAAGCACTTTTCGCACTTGTGTTGGTGCAGGAAACCACTTTTGCACATGTATTAGTGTGGAAAAAACACTTTTCGCACTTGTGTTAGTGTTGAAAAACCACTTTTCGCACTTGTGTTAGTGTTGAAAAACCACTTTTCGCACTTGTGTTGGTGCAGGAAACCACTTTTGCACTTGTATTAGTGTGGAAAAAACACTTTTTGCACTTGTGATAGTGTTGAAAAACCACTTTTCGCACTTGTGTTGGTGCAGGAAACCACTTTTGCACTTGTATTAGTGTGGAAAAAACACTTTTTGCACTTGTGATAGTGTTGAAAAACCACTTTTCGCACTTGTGTTAGTGTTGAAAAACCACTTTTCGCACTTGTGTTGGTGCAGGAAACCACTTTTGCACTTGTATTAGTGTGGAAAAAACACTTTTTGCACTTGTGATAGTGTTGAAAAACCACTTTTTGCACTTGTGTTAATGTTGAAAAACCACTTTTCGCACTTGTGTTAGTGTTGAAAAACCACTTTTCACACTTGTGTTGGTGCAGGAAACCACTTTTGCATTTGTATTAGTGTGGAAAAAACACTTTTTGCACTTGTGATAGTGTTGAAAACCACTTTTCGCACTTGTGTTAGTGTTGAAAAACCACTTTTCGCACTTGTGTTAGTGTTGAAAAACCACTTTTCGCACTTGTGTTGGAGCAGGAAACCACTTTTGCACTTGTATTAGTGTGGAAAAACCACTTTTCGCACTTGGGTTAGTGTTGAAAAACCACTTTTCGCACTTGTGTTAGTGTTGAAAAACCACTTTTTGCACTTGTGTTAGTGTTGAAAAACCACTTTTCGCACTTGTGTTGGTGCAGGAAACCACTTTTGCACTTGTATTAGCGTGGAAAAACCACTTTTCGCACTTGTGTTAGTGTTGAAAAACCACTTTTCGCACTTGTGTTAGTGTTGAAAAACCACTTTTCGCACTTGTGTTGGTGCAGGAAACCACTATTGCACTTGTATTAGTGTGGAAAAAACACTTTTTGCACTTGTGATAGTGTAGAAAAACCACTTTTCGCACTTGTGTTAGTGTTGAAAAACCACTTTTCGCACTTGTGTTAGTGTTGAAAAACCACTTTTCGCACTTGTGTTGGTGTAGGAAACCACTTTTGCACTTGTACTAGTGTGGAAAAAACACTTTTTGCACTTGTGATTGTGTTGAAAAACCACTTTTCGCACTTGTGTTGGTGCAGGAAACCACTTTTGCACTTGTATTAGTGTGGAAAAAACACTTTTTGCACTTGTGATAGTGTTGAAAAACCACTTTTCGCACTTGTGTTAGTGTTGAAAAAGCACTTTTCGCACTTGTGTTGGTGCAGGAAACCACTTTTGCACTTGTATTAGTGTGGAAAAAACACTTTTCGCACTTGTGTTAGTGTTGAAAAACCACTTTTCACACTTGTGTTAGTGTTGAAAAACCACTTTTTGCACTTGTGTTGGTGCAGGAAACCACTTTTGCCCTTGTATTAGTGTGGAAAAAACACTTTTTGCACTTGTGATAGTGTTGAAATACCACTTTTCGCACTTGTGTTGGTGCAGGAAACCACTTTTGCACTTGTATTAGTGTGGAAAAAACACTTTTTGCACTTGTGATAGTGTTGAAAAACCACTTTTCGCACTTGTGTTAGTGTTGAAAAACCACTTTTCGCACTTGTGTTGGTGCAGGAAACCACTTTTGCACTTGTATTAGTGTGGAAAAAACACTTTTTGCGCTTGTGATAGTGTTGAAAAAACATTTTTCGCATTTGTGTTAGTGTTGAAAAACCACTTTTCGCACTTGTGTTGGTGCAGGAAACCACTTTTGCACTTGTATTAGTGTGGAAAAACCACTTTTCGCACTTGTGTTAGTGTTGAAAAACCACTTTTCGCACTTGTGTTAGTGTTGAAAAACCACTTTTCGCACTTGTGTTGGTAAAGAAAACCACTTTTGCACTTGTATTAGTGTGGAAAAAACACTTTTTGCACTTGTGATTGTGTTGAAAAACCACTTTTCGCACTTGTGTTAGTGTTGAAAAACCACTTTTCGCACTTGTGTTAGTGTTGAAAAACCACTTTTCGCACTTGTGTTGGTGCAGGAAACCACTGTTGCACTTGTATTAGTGTGGAAGAAACACTTTTTGCACTTGTGATAGTGTTGAAAAACCACTTTTCGCACTTGTGTTAGTGTTGAAAAACCACTTTTCGCACTTGTGTTAGTGTTGAAAAACCACTTTTCGCACTTGTGTTGGTGCAGGAAACCACTTTTGCACTTGTATTAGTGTGGAAAAAACACTTTTTGCACTTGTGATAGTGTTGAAAAAACACTTTTCGCACTTGTGTTGGTGCAGGAAACCACTTTTGCACTTGTATTAGTGTGGAAAAAACACTTTTTGCACTTGTGATAGTGTTGAAAAACCACTTTTCGCACTTGTGTTAGTGTTGAAAAACCACTTTTCGCACTTGTGTTTGAGCAGGAAACCACTTTTGCACTTGTATGAGTGTGGAAAAAACACTTTTTGCACTTGTGATAGTGTTGAAAAACCACTTTTTGCACTTGTGTTAATGTTGAAAAACCACCTTTCGCAGTTGTGTTGGTGCAGGAAACCACTTTTGCACTTGTGTTGGTGCAGGAAACCACTTTTGCACTTGTATTAGTGTGGAAAAAACACTTTTTTCACTTGTGATAGTGTTGAAAAACCACTTTTCGCACTTGTGTTAGTGTTGAAAAACCACTTTTCGCACTTGTGTTATTGTTGAAAAACCACTTTTCGCACTTGTGTTGGTGCAGGAAACCACTTTTGCACTTGTATTAGTGTGGAAAAACCACTTTTCGCACTTGTGTTAGTGTTGAAAAACCACTTTTCGCACTTGTGTTAGTGTTGAAAAACCACTTTTCGCACTTGTGTTGGTGCAGGAAACCACTTTTGCACTTGTATTAGTGTGGAAAACCACTTTTCGCACTTGGGATAGTGTTGAAAAACCACTTTTCGCACTTGTGTTAGTGTTGAAAAACGACTTTTTGCACTTGTGTTAGTGTTGAAAAACCACTTTTCGCACTTGTGTTGGTGCAGGAAACCACTTTTGCACTTGTATTAGTGTGGAAAAACCACTTTTCGCACTTGTGTTAGTGTTGAAAAACCACTTTTCGCACTTGTGTTAGTGTTGAAAAACCACTTTTCGCACTTGTGTTTGAGCAGGAAACCACTTTTGCACTTGTATTAGTGTGGAAAAAACACTTTTTGCACTTGTGATAGTGTAGAAAAACCACTTTTCGCACTTGTGTTAGTGTTGAAAAACCACTTTTCGCACTTGTGTTAGTGTTGAAAAACCACTTTTCGCACTTGTGTTGGTGTAGGAAACCACTTTTGCACTTGTACTAGTGTGGAAAAAACACTTTTTGCACTTGTGATTGTGTTGAAAAACCACTTTTCGCACTTGTGTTGGTGCAGGAAACCACTTTTGCACTTGTATTAGTGTGGAAAAAACACTTTTTGCACTTGTGATAGTGTTGAAAAACCACTTTTCGCACTTGTGTTAGTGTTGAAAAAGCACTTTTCGCACTTGTGTTGGTGCAGGAAACCACTTTTGCACTTGTATTAGTGTGGAAAAAACACTTTTCGCACTTGTGTTAGTGTTGAAAAACCACTTTTCACACTTGTGTTAGTGTTGAAAAACCACTTTTTGCACTTGTGTTGGTGCAGGAAACCACTTTTGCCCTTGTATTAGTGTGGAAAAAACACTTTTTGCACTTGTGATAGTGTTGAAATACCACTTTTCGCACTTGTGTTGGTGCAGGAAACCACTTTTGCACTTGTATTAGTGTGGAAAAAACACTTTTTGCACTTGTGATAGTGTTGAAAAACCACTTTTCGCACTTGTGTTAGTGTTGAAAAACCACTTTTCGCACTTGTGTTGGTGCAGGAAACCACTTTTGCACTTGTATTAGTGTGGAAAAAACACTTTTTGCGCTTGTGATAGTGTTGAAAAAACATTTTTCGCATTTGTGTTAGTGTTGAAAAACCACTTTTCGCACTTGTGTTGGTGCAGGAAACCACTTTTGCACTTGTATTAGTGTGGAAAAACCACTTTTCGCACTTGTGTTAGTGTTGAAAAACCACTTTTCGCACTTGTGTTAGTGTTGAAAAACCACTTTTCGCACTTGTGTTGGTAAAGAAAACCACTTTTGCACTTGTATTAGTGTGGAAAAAACACTTTTTGCACTTGTGATTGTGTTGAAAAACCACTTTTCGCACTTGTGTTAGTGTTGAAAAACCACTTTTCGCACTTGTGTTAGTGTTGAAAAACCACTTTTCGCACTTGTGTTGGTGCAGGAAACCACTGTTGCACTTGTATTAGTGTGGAAGAAACACTTTTTGCACTTGTGATAGTGTTGAAAAACCACTTTTCGCACTTGTGTTAGTGTTGAAAAACCACTTTTCGCACTTGTGTTAGTGTTGAAAAACCACTTTTCGCACTTGTGTTGGTGCAGGAAACCACTTTTGCACTTGTATTAGTGTGGAAAAAACACTTTTTGCACTTGTGATAGTGTTGAAAAAACACTTTTCGCACTTGTGTTGGTGCAGGAAACCACTTTTGCACTTGTATTAGTGTGGAAAAAACACTTTTTGCACTTGTGATAGTGTTGAAAAACCACTTTTCGCACTTGTGTTAGTGTTGAAAAACCACTTTTCGCACTTGTGTTTGAGCAGGAAACCACTTTTGCACTTGTATGAGTGTGGAAAAAACACTTTTTGCACTTGTGATAGTGTTGAAAAACCACTTTTTGCACTTGTGTTAATGTTGAAAAACCACCTTTCGCACTTGTGTTGGTGCAGGAAACCACTTTTGCACTTGTGTTGGTGCAGGAAACCACTTTTGCACTTGTATTAGTGTGGAAAAAACACTTTTTTCACTTGTGATAGTGTTGAAAAACCACTTTTCGCACTTGTGTTAGTGTTGAAAAACCACTTTTCGCACTTGTGTTATTGTTGAAAAACCACTTTTCGCACTTGTGTTGGTGCAGGAAACCACTTTTGCACTTGTATTAGTGTGGAAAAACCACTTTTCGCACTTGTGTTAGTGTTGAAAAACCACTTTTCGCACTTGTGTTAGTGTTGAAAAACCACTTTTCGCACTTGTGTTGGTGCAGGAAACCACTTTTGCACTTGTATTAGTGTGGAAAACCACTTTTCGCACTTGGGATAGTGTTGAAAAACCACTTTTCGCACTTGTGTTAGTGTTGAAAAACGACTTTTTGCACTTGTGTTAGTGTTGAAAAACCACTTTTCGCACTTGTGTTGGTGCAGGAAACCACTTTTGCACTTGTATTAGTGTGGAAAAACCACTTTTCGCACTTGTGTTAGTGTTGAAAAACCACTTTTCGCACTTGTGTTAGTGTTGAAAAACCACTTTTCGCACTTGTGTTTGAGCAGGAAACCACTTTTGCACTTGTATGAGTGTGGAAAAAACACTTTTTGCACTTGTGATAGTGTTGAAAAACCACTTTTTGCACTTGTGTTAGTGTTGAAAAACCACTTTTCGCACTTATGTTGTTGCAGGAAACCACTTTTGCACTTGTATTAGTGTGGAAAAACCACTTTTCGCACTTGTGTTAGCGTTGAAAAACCACTTTTCGCACTTGTGTTAGTGTTGAAAAACCACTTTTCGCACTTGTGTTGGTGCAGGAAACCACTTTTGCACTTGTATTAGTGTGGAAAAAACACTTTTTGCACTTGTGATAGTGTTGAAAAACCACTTTTCGCACTTGTGTTCGTGTTGAAAAACCACTTTTCGCACTTGTGTTGGTGCAGGAAACCACTTTTGCATTTGTATTAGTGTGGAAAAACCACTTTTCGCACTTGTGTTAGTGTTGAAAAACCACTTTTCGCACTTGTGTTAGTGTTTAAAAACCACTTTTCGCACTTGTGTTGGTGCAGGAAACCACTTTTGCACTTGTATTAGTGTGGAAAAAACACTTTTTGCACTTGTGATAGTGTTGAAAAACCACTTTTCGCACCTGTGTTAGTGTTGAAAAACCACTTTTCGCACTTGTGTTAGTGTTGAAAAACCACTTTTCGCACTTGTGTTGGTGCAGAAAACCACTTTTGCACTTGTATTAGTGTGGAAAAAACACTTTTTGCACTTGTGATAGTGTTGAAAAACCACTTTTCGCACTTGTGTTAGTGTTGAAAAACCACTTTTCCCACTTGTGTTGGTGCAGGAAACCACTTTTGCACTTGTATTAGTGTGGAAAAAACACTTTTTGCACTTGTGATAGTGTTGAAAAACCACTTTTCGCACTTGTGTTAGTGTTGAAAAAGCACTTTTCGCACTTGTGTTGGTGCAGGAAACCACTTTTGCACATGTATTAGTGTGGAAAAAACACTTTTCGCACTTGTGTTAGTGTTGAAAAACCATTTTTCGCACTTGTGTTAGTGTTGAAAAACCACTTTTCGCACTTGTGTTGGTGCAGGAAACCACTTTTGCACTTGTATTAGTGTGGAAAAAACACTTTTTGCACTTGTGATAGTGTTGAAAAACCACTTTTCGCACTTGTGTTGGTGCAGGAAACCACTTTTGCACTTGTATTAGTGTGGAAAAAACACTTTTTGCACTTGTGATAGTGTTGAAAAACCACTTTTCGCACTTGTGTTAGTGTTGAAAAACCACTTTTCGCACTTGTGTTGGTGCAGGAAACCACTTTTGCACTTGTATTAGTGTGGAAAAAACACTTTTTGCACTTGTGATAGTGTTGAAAAACCACTTTTTGCACTTGTGTTAATGTTGAAAAACCACTTTTCGCACTTGTGTTAGTGTTGAAAAACCACTTTTCACACTTGTGTTGGTGCAGGAAACCACTTTTGCATTTGTATTAGTGTGGAAAAAACACTTTTTGCACTTGTGATAGTGTTGAAAACCACTTTTCGCACTTGTGTTAGTGTTGAAAAACCACTTTTCGCACTTGTGTTAGTGTTGAAAAACCACTTTTCGCACTTGTGTTGGAGCAGGAAACCACTTTTGCACTTGTATTAGTGTGGAAAAACCACTTTTCGCACTTGGGTTAGTGTTGAAAAACCACTTTTCGCACTTGTGTTAGTGTTGAAAAACCACTTTTTGCACTTGTGTTAGTGTTGAAAAACCACTTTTCGCACTTGTGTTGGTGCAGGAAACCACTTTTGCACTTGTATTAGCGTGGAAAAACCACTTTTCGCACTTGTGTTAGTGTTGAAAAACCACTTTTCGCACTTGTGTTAGTGTTGAAAAACCACTTTTCGCACTTGTGTTGGTGCAGGAAACCACTTTTGCACTTGTATTAGTGTGGAAAAAACACTTTTTGCACTTGTGATAGTGTAGAAAAACCACTTTTCGCACTTGTGTTAGTGTTGAAAAACCACTTTTCGCACTTGTGTTAGTGTTGAAAAACCACTTTTCGCACTTGTGTTGGTGTAGGAAACCACTTTTGCACTTGTACTAGTGTGGAAAAAACACTTTTTGCACTTGTGATTGTGTTGAAAAACCACTTTTCGCACTTGTGTTGGTGCAGGAAACCACTTTTGCACTTGTATTAGTGTGGAAAAAACACTTTTTGCACTTGTGATAGTGTTGAAAAACCACTTTTCGCACTTGTGTTAGTGTTGAAAAAGCACTTTTCGCACTTGTGTTGGTGCAGGAAACCACTTTTGCACTTGTATTAGTGTGGAAAAAACACTTTTCGCACTTGTGTTAGTGTTGAAAAACCACTTTTCACACTTGTGTTAGTGTTGAAAAACCACTTTTTGCACTTGTGTTGGTGCAGGAAACCACTTTTGCCCTTGTATTAGTGTGGAAAAAACACTTTTTGCACTTGTGATAGTGTTGAAATACCACTTTTCGCACTTGTGTTGGTGCAGGAAACCACTTTTGCACTTGTATTAGTGTGGAAAAAACACTTTTTGCACTTGTGATAGTGTTGAAAAACCACTTTTCGCACTTGTGTTAGTGTTGAAAAACCACTTTTCGCACTTGTGTTGGTGCAGGAAACCACTTTTGCACTTGTATTAGTGTGGAAAAAACACTTTTTGCGCTTGTGATAGTGTTGAAAAAACATTTTTCGCATTTGTGTTAGTGTTGAAAAACCACTTTTCGCACTTGTGTTGGTGCAGGAAACCACTTTTGCACTTGTATTAGTGTGGAAAAACCACTTTTCGCACTTGTGTTAGTGTTGAAAAACCACTTTTCGCACTTGTGTTAGTGTTGAAAAACCACTTTTCGCACTTGTGTTGGTAAAGAAAACCACTTTTGCACTTGTATTAGTGTGGAAAAAACACTTTTTGCACTTGTGATTGTGTTGAAAAACCACTTTTCGCACTTGTGTTAGTGTTGAAAAACCACTTTTCGCACTTGTGTTAGTGTTGAAAAACCACTTTTCGCACTTGTGTTGGTGCAGGAAACCACTGTTGCACTTGTATTAGTGTGGAAGAAACACTTTTTGCACTTGTGATAGTGTTGAAAAACCACTTTTCGCACTTGTGTTAGTGTTGAAAAACCACTTTTCGCACTTGTGTTAGTGTTGAAAAACCACTTTTCGCACTTGTGTTGGTGCAGGAAACCACTTTTGCACTTGTATTAGTGTGGAAAAAACACTTTTTGCACTTGTGATAGTGTTGAAAAAACACTTTTCGCACTTGTGTTGGTGCAGGAAACCACTTTTGCACTTGTATTAGTGTGGAAAAAACACTTTTTGCACTTGTGATAGTGTTGAAAAACCACTTTTTGCACTTGTGTTAATGTTGAAAAACCACCTTTCGCACTTGTGTTGGTGCAGGAAACCACTTTTGCACTTGTGTTGGTGCAGGAAACCACTTTTGCACTTGTATTAGTGTGGAAAAAACACTTTTTTCACTTGTGATAGTGTTGAAAAACCACTTTTCGCACTTGTGTTAGTGTTGAAAAACCACTTTTCGCACTTGTGTTATTGTTGAAAAACCACTTTTCGCACTTGTGTTGGTGCAGGAAACCACTTTTGCACTTGTATTAGTGTGGAAAAACCACTTTTCGCACTTGTGTTAGTGTTGAAAAACCACTTTTCGCACTTGTGTTAGTGTTGAAAAACCACTTTTCGCACTTGTGTTGGTGCAGGAAACCACTTTTGCACTTGTATTAGTGTGGAAAACCACTTTTCGCACTTGGGATAGTGTTGAAAAACCACTTTTCGCACTTGTGTTAGTGTTGAAAAACGACTTTTTGCACTTGTGTTAGTGTTGAAAAACCACTTTTCGCACTTGTGTTGGTGCAGGAAACCACTTTTGCACTTGTATTAGTGTGGAAAAACCACTTTTCGCACTTGTGTTAGTGTTGAAAAACCACTTTTCGCACTTGTGTTAGTGTTGAAAAACCACTTTTCGCACTTGTGTTTGAGCAGGAAACCACTTTTGCACTTGTATGAGTGTGGAAAAAACACTTTTTGCACTTGTGATAGTGTTGAAAAACCACTTTTTGCACTTGTGTTAGTGTTGAAAAACCACCTTTCGCACTTGTGTTGGTGCAGGAAACCACTTTTGCACTTGTGTTGGTGCAGGAAACCACTTTTGCACTTGTATTAGTGTGGAAAAAACACTTTTTTCACTTGTGATAGTGTTGAAAAACCACTTTTCGCACTTGTGTTAGTGTTGAAAAACCACTTTTCGCACTTGTGTTATTGTTGAAAAACCACTTTTCGCACTTGTGTTGGTGCAGGAAACCACTTTTGCACTTGTATTAGTGTGGAAAAACCACTTTTCGCACTTGTGTTAGTGTTGAAAAACCACTTTTCGCACTTGTGTTAGTGTTGAAAAACCACTTTTCGCACTTGTGTTGGTGCAGGAAACCACTTTTGCACTTGTATTAGTGTGGAAAAACCACTTTTCGCACTTGGGATAGTGTTGAAAAACCACTTTTCGCACTTGTGTTAGTGTTGAAAAACCACTTTTTGCACTTGTGTTAGTGTTGAAAAACCACTTTTCGCACTTGTGTTGGTGCAGGAAACCACTTTTGCACTTGTATTAGTGTGGAAAAACCACTTTTCGCACTTGTGTTAGTGTTGAAAAACCACTTTTTGCACTTGTGTTAGTGTTGAAAAACCACTTTTCGCACTTGTGTTGGTGCAGGAAACCACTTTTGCACTTGTATTAGTGTGGAAAAACCACTTTTCGCACTTGTGTTAGTGTTGAAAAACCACTTTTCGCATTTGTGTTAGTGTTGAAAAACCACTTTTCGCACTTGTGTTGGTGCAGGAAACCACTTTTGCACTTGTATTAGTGTGGAAAAAACACTTTGTGCACTTGTGATAGTGTTGAAAAACCACTTTTCGCACTTGTGTTAGTGTTGAAAAACCACTTTTCGCACTTGTGTTGGTGCAGGAAACCACTTTTGCACTTGTATTAGTGTGGAAAAACCACTTTTCGCACCTGTGTTAGTGTTGAAAAACCACTTTTCGCACTTGTGTTGGTGCAGAAAACCACTTTTGCACTTGTATTAGTGTGGAAAAAACACTTTTTGCACTTGTGATAGTGTTGAAAAACCACTTTTCGCACTTGTGTTAGTGTTGAAAAACCACTTTTCGCACTTGTGTTAGTGTTGAAAAACCACTTTTCACACTTGTGTTGGTGCAGAAAACCACTTTTGCACTTGTATTCGTGTGGAAAAAACACTTTTTGCACTTGTGATAGTGTTGAAAAACCACTTTTCGCACTTGTGTTAGTGTTGAAAAACCACTTTTCGCACTTGTGTTAGTGTTGAAAAACCACTTTTCGCACTTGTTTTGGTGCAGGAAACCACTTTTGCACTTGTGTTAGTGTTGAAAAACCACTTTTCGCACTTGTGTTGGTGCAGGAAACCACTTTTGCACTTGTGTTGGTGCAGGAAACCACTTTTGCACTTGTATTAGTGTGGAAAAAACACTTTTTTCACTTGTGATAGTGTTGAAAAACCACTTTTCGCACTTGTGTTAGTGTTGAAAAACCACTTTTCGCACTTGTGTTATTGTTGAAAAACCACTTTTCGCATTGTGTTGGTGCAGGAAACCACTTTTGCACTTGTATTAGTGTGGAAAAACCACTTTTCGCACTTGTGTTAGTGTTGAAAAACCACTTTTCGCACTTGTGTTAGTGTTGAAAAACCACTTTTCGCACTTGTGTTGGTGCAGGAAACCACTTTTGCACTTGTATTAGTGTGGAAAAACCACTTTTCGCACTTGGGATAGTGTTGAAAAACCACTTTTCGCACTTGTGTTAGTGTTGAAAAACCACTTTTTGCACTTGTGTTAGTGTTGAAAAACCACTTTTCGCACTTGTGTTGGTGCAGGAAACCACTTTTGCACTTGTATTAGTGTGGAAAAACCACTTTTCGCACTTGTGTTAGTGTTGAAAAACCACTTTTTGCACTTGTGTTAGTGTTGAAAAACCACTTTTCGCACTTGTGTTGGTGCAGGAAACCACTTTTGCACTTGTATTAGTGTGGAAAAACCACTTTTCGCACTTGTGTTAGTGTTGAAAAACCACTTTTCGCACTTGTGTTAGTGTTGAAAAACCACTTTTCGCACTTGTGTTGGTGCAGGAAACCACTTTTGCACTTGTAATTAGTGTGGAAAAAACACTTTGTGCACTTGTGATAGTGTTGAAAAACCACTTTTCGCACTTGTGTTAGTGTTGAAAAACCACTTTTCGCACTTGTGTTGGTGCAGGAAACCACTTTTGCACTTGTATTAGTGTGGAAAAACCACTTTTCGCACCTGTGTTAGTGTTGAAAAACCACTTTTCGCACTTGTGTTGGTGCAGGAAACCACTTTTGCACTTGTATTAGTGTGGAAAAAACACTTTTTGCACTTGTGATAGTGTTGAAAAACCACTTTTCGCACTTGTGTTAGTGTTGAAAAACCACTTTTCGCACTTGTGTTGGTGCAGAAAACCACTTTTGCACTTGTATTAGTGTGGAAAAAACACTTTTTGCACTTGTGATAGTGTTGAAAAACCACTTTTCGCACTTGTGTTAGTGTTGAAAAACCACTTTTCGCACTTGTGTTAGTGTTGAAAAACCACTTTTCGCACTTGTTTTGGTGCAGGAAACCACTTTTGCACTTGTATTAGTGTGGAAAAAACAATTTTTGCACTTGTGATAGTGTTGAAAAACCACTTTTCACACTTGTGTTAGTGTTGAAAAAGCACTTTTCGCACTTGTGTTGGTGCAGGAAACCACTTTTGCACTTGTATTAGTGTGGAAAAAACACTTTTCGCACTTGTGTTAGTGTTGAAAAACCACTTTTCGCACTTGTGTTAGTGTTGAAAAACCACTTTTTGCACTTGTGTTGGTGCAGGAAACACTTTTGCCCTCGTATTAGTGTGGAAAAAACACTTTTTGCACTTGTGATAGTGTTGAAAAACCACTTTTCGCACTTGTGTTGGTGCAGGAAACCACTTTTGCACTTGTATTAGTGTGGAAAAAACACTTTTTGCACTTGTGATAGTGTTGAAAAACCACTTTTCGCACTTGTGTTAGTGTTGAAAAACCACTTTTCGCACTTGTGTTGGTGCAGGAAACCACTTTTGCGCTTGTATTAGTGTGGAAAAAACACTTTTTGCGCTTGTGATAGTGTTGAAAAACCATTTTTCGCACTTGTGTTAGTGTTGAAAAACCACTTTTCGCACTTGTGTTGGTGCAGGAAACCACTTTTGCACTTGTATTAGTGTTGAAAAACCACTTTTCGCACTTGTGTTAGTGTTGAAAAACCACTTTTCGCACTTGTGTTAGTGTTGAAAAACCACTTTTCGCACTTGTGTTGGTGCAGGAAACCACTTTTGCACTTGTATTAGTGTTGAAAAACCACTTTTCGCACTTGTGTTAGTGTTGAAAAACCACTTTTCGCACTTGTGTTAGTGTTGAAAAACCACTTTTCGCACTTGTGTTAGTGTTGAAAAACCACATTTCGCACTTGTGTTGGTGCAGGAAACCACTTTTGCACTTGTATTAGTGTGGAAAAAACACTTTTTGTACTTGTGATAGTGTTGAAAAACGACTTTTCGCACTTGTGTTAGTGTTGAAAAACCACTTTTCGCACTTGTGTTAGTGTGGAAAAAACACTTTTTGCACTTGTGATAGTGTTGAAAAACCACTTTTCGCACTTGTGTTAGTGTTGAAAAACCACTTTTCGCACTTGTGTTGATGCAGGAAACCACTTTTGCACTTGTATTAGTGTGGAAAAAACACTTTTTGCACTTGTGATAGTGTTGAAAAACCACTTTTCGCACTTGTGTTAGTGTTGAAAAACCACTTTTCGCACTTGTGTTGGTGCAGGAAACCACTTATGCACTTGTATTAGTGTGGAATAAACACTTTTTGCACTTGTGATAGTGTTGAAAAACCACTTTTCGCACTTGTGTTAGTGTTGAAAAACCACTTTTCGCACTTGTGTTAGTGTTGAAAAACCACTTTTCGCACTTGTGTTAGTGTTGAAAACCACTTTTCGCACTTGTGTTGGTGCAGGAAACCACTTTTGCACTTGTATTAGTGTGGAAAAACACTTTTTGCACTTGTGATAGTGTTGAAAAACCACTTTTCGCACTTGTGTTAGTGTGGAAAAAACACTTTTTGCACTTGTGATAGTGTTGAAAAACCACTTTTCGCACTTGTGTTAGTGTTGAAAAACCACTTTTCGCACTTGTGTTGGTGCAGGAAACCACTTTTGCACTTGTATTAGTGTGGAAAAACCACTTTTCGCACTTGTGTTAGTGTTGAAAAACCACTTTTCGCACTTGTGTTAGTGTTGAAAAACCACTTTTCGCACTTGTTTTGGTGCAGGAAACCACTTTTGCACTTGTGTTAGTGTTGAAAAACCACTTTTCGCACTTGTGTTGGTGCAGGAAACCACTTTTGCACTTGTGTTGGTGCAGGAAACCACTTTTGCACTTGTATTAGTGTGGAAAAAACACTTTTTTCACTTGTGATAGTGTTGAAAAACCACTTTTCGCACTTGTGTTAGTGTTGAAAAACCACTTTTCGCACTTGTGTTATTGTTGAAAAACCACTTTTCGCATTGTGTTGGTGCAGGAAACCACTTTTGCACTTGTATTAGTGTGGAAAAACCACTTTTCGCACTTGTGTTAGTGTTGAAAAACCACTTTTCGCACTTGTGTTAGTGTTGAAAAACCACTTTTCGCACTTGTGTTGGTGCAGGAAACCACTTTTGCACTTGTATTAGTGTGGAAAAACCACTTTTCGCACTTGGGATAGTGTTGAAAAACCACTTTTCGCACTTGTGTTAGTGTTGAAAAACCACTTTTTGCACTTGTGTTAGTGTTGAAAAACCACTTTTCGCACTTGTGTTGGTGCAGGAAACCACTTTTGCACTTGTATTAGTGTGGAAAAACCACTTTTCGCACTTGTGTTAGTGTTGAAAAACCACTTTTTGCACTTGTGTTAGTGTTGAAAAACCACTTTTCGCACTTGTGTTGGTGCAGGAAACCACTTTTGCACTTGTATTAGTGTGGAAAAACCACTTTTCGCACTTGTGTTAGTGTTGAAAAACCACTTTTCGCACTTGTGTTAGTGTTGAAAAACCACTTTTCGCACTTGTGTTGGTGCAGGAAACCACTTTTGCACTTGTAATTAGTGTGGAAAAAACACTTTGTGCACTTGTGATAGTGTTGAAAAACCACTTTTCGCACTTGTGTTAGTGTTGAAAAACCACTTTTCGCACTTGTGTTGGTGCAGGAAACCACTTTTGCACTTGTATTAGTGTGGAAAAACCACTTTTCGCACCTGTGTTAGTGTTGAAAAACCACTTTTCGCACTTGTGTTGGTGCAGGAAACCACTTTTGCACTTGTATTAGTGTGGAAAAAACACTTTTTGCACTTGTGATAGTGTTGAAAAACCACTTTTCGCACTTGTGTTAGTGTTGAAAAACCACTTTTCGCACTTGTGTTAGTGTTGAAAAACCACTTTTCGCACTTGTGTTGGTGCAGAAAACCACTTTTGCACTTGTATTAGTGTGGAAAAACACTTTTTGCACTTGTGATAGTGTTGAAAAACCACTTTTCGCACTTGTGTTAGTGTTGAAAAACCACTTTTCGCACTTGTGTTAGTGTTGAAAAACCACTTTTCGCACTTGTTTTGGTGCAGGAAACCACTTTTGCACTTGTATTAGTGTGGAAAAAACAATTTTTGCACTTGTGATAGTGTTGAAAAACCACTTTTCACACTTGTGTTAGTGTTGAAAAAGCACTTTTCGCACTTGTGTTGGTGCAGGAAACCACTTTTGCACTTGTATTAGTGTGGAAAAAACACTTTTCGCACTTGTGTTAGTGTTGAAAAACCACTTTTCGCACTTGTGTTAGTGTTGAAAAACCACTTTTTGCACTTGTGTTGGTGCAGGAAACACTTTTGCCCTCGTATTAGTGTGGAAAAAACACTTTTTGCACTTGTGATAGTGTTGAAAAACCACTTTTCGCACTTGTGTTGGTGCAGGAAACCACTTTTGCACTTGTATTAGTGTGGAAAAAACACTTTTTGCACTTGTGATAGTGTTGAAAAACCACTTTTCGCACTTGTGTTAGTGTTGAAAAACCACTTTTCGCACTTGTGTTGGTGCAGGAAACCACTTTTGCGCTTGTATTAGTGTGGAAAAAACACTTTTTGCGCTTGTGATAGTGTTGAAAAACCATTTTTCGCACTTGTGTTAGTGTTGAAAAACCACTTTTCGCACTTGTGTTGGTGCAGGAAACCACTTTTGCACTTGTATTAGTGTTGAAAAACCACTTTTCGCACTTGTGTTAGTGTTGAAAAACCACTTTTCGCACTTGTGTTAGTGTTGAAAAACCACTTTTCGCACTTGTGTTGGTGCAGGAAACCACTTTTGCACTTGTATTAGTGTTGAAAAACCACTTTTCGCACTTGTGTTAGTGTTGAAAAACCACTTTTCGCACTTGTGTTAGTGTTGAAAAACCACTTTTCGCACTTGTGTTAGTGTTGAAAAACCACATTTCGCACTTGTGTTGGTGCAGGAAACCACTTTTGCACTTGTATTAGTGTGGAAAAAACACTTTTTGTACTTGTGATAGTGTTGAAAAACGACTTTTCGCACTTGTGTTAGTGTTGAAAAACCACTTTTCGCACTTGTGTTAGTGTGGAAAAAACACTTTTTGCACTTGTGATAGTGTTGAAAAACCACTTTTCGCACTTGTGTTAGTGTTGAAAAACCACTTTTCGCACTTGTGTTGATGCAGGAAACCACTTTTGCACTTGTATTAGTGTGGAAAAAACACTTTTTGCACTTGTGATAGTGTTGAAAAACCACTTTTCGCACTTGTGTTAGTGTTGAAAAACCACTTTTCGCACTTGTGTTGGTGCAGGAAACCACTTATGCACTTGTATTAGTGTGGAATAAACACTTTTTGCACTTGTGATAGTGTTGAAAAACCACTTTTCGCACTTGTGTTAGTGTTGAAAAACCACTTTTCGCACTTGTGTTAGTGTTGAAAAACCACTTTTCGCACTTGTGTTAGTGTTGAAAACCACTTTTCGCACTTGTGTTGGTGCAGGAAACCACTTTTGCACTTGTATTAGTGTGGAAAAAACACTTTTTGCACTTGTGATAGTGTTGAAAAACCACTTTTCGCACTTGTGTTAGTGTGGAAAAAACACTTTTTGCACTTGTGATAGTGTTGAAAAACCACTTTTCGCACTTGTGTTAGTGTTGAAAAACCACTTTTCGCACTTGTGTTGGTGCAGGAAACCACTTTTGCACTTGTATTAGTGTGGAAAAACCACTTTTCGCACTTGGGTTAGTGTTGAAAAACCACTTTTCGCACTTGTGTTAGTGTTGAAAAACCACTTTTTGCACTTGTGTTAGTGTTGAAAAACCACTTTTCACACTTGTGTTGGTGCAGGAAACCACTTTTGCACTTGTATTAGTGTGGAAAAACCACTTTTCGCACTTGTGTTAGTGTTGAAAAACCACTTTTCGCACTTGTGTTAGTGTTGAAAAACCACTTTTCGCACTTGTATTGGTGCAGGAAACCACTTTTGCACTTGTATTAGTGTGGGAAAACCACTTTTCGCACTTGGGTTAGTGTTGAAAAACCACTTTTCGCACTTGTGTTAGTGTTGAAAAACCACTTTTTGCACTTGTGTTAGTGTTGAAAAACCACTTTTCGCACTTATGTTGTTGCAGGAAACCACTTTTGCACTTGTATTAGTGTGGAAAAACCACTTTTCGCACTTGTGTTAGCGTTGAAAAACCACTTTTCGCACTTGTGTTAGTGTTGAAAAACCACTTTTCGCACTTGTGTTGGTGCAGGAAACCACTTTTGCACTTGTATTAGTGTGGAAAAAACACTTTTTGCACTTGTGATAGTGTTGAAAAACCACTTTTCGCACTTGTGTTCGTGTTGAAAAACCACTTTTCGCACTTGTGTTGGTGCAGGAAACCACTTTTGCATTTGTATTAGTGTGGAAAAACCACTTTTCGCACTTGTGTTAGTGTTGAAAAACCACTTTTCGCACTTGTGTTAGTGTTTAAAAACCACTTTTCGCACTTGTGTTGGTGCAGGAAACCACTTTTGCACTTGTATTAGTGTGGAAAAAACACTTTTTGCACTTGTGATAGTGTTGAAAAACCACTTTTCGCACCTGTGTTAGTGTTGAAAAACCACTTTTCGCACTTGTGTTAGTGTTGAAAAACCACTTTTCGCACTTGTGTTGGTGCAGAAAACCACTTTTGCACTTGTATTAGTGTGGAAAAAACACTTTTTGCACTTGTGATAGTGTTGAAAAACCACTTTTCGCACTTGTGTTAGTGTTGAAAAACCACTTTTCCCACTTGTGTTGGTGCAGGAAACCACTTTTGCACTTGTATTAGTGTGGAAAAAACACTTTTTGCACTTGTGATAGTGTTGAAAAACCACTTTTCGCACTTGTGTTAGTGTTGAAAAAGCACTTTTCGCACTTCTGTTGGTGCAGGAAACCACTTTTGCACATGTATTAGTGTGGAAAAAACACTTTTCGCACTTGTGTTAGTGTTGAAAAACCACTTTTCGCACTTGTGTTAGTGTTGAAAAACCACTTTTCGCACTTGTGTTGGTGCAGGAAACCACTTTTGCACTTGTATTAGTGTGGAAAAAACACTTTTTGCACTTGTGATAGTGTAGAAAAACCACTTTTCGCACTTGTGTTGGTGCAGGAAACCACTTTTGCACTTGTATTAGTGTGGAAAAAATACTTTTTGCACTTGTGATAGTGTTGAAAAACCACTTTTCGCACTTGTGTTAGTGTTGAAAAACCACTTTTCGCACTTGTGTTGGTGCAGGAAACCACTTTTGCACTTGTATTAGTGTGGAAAAAACACTTTTTGCACTTGTGATAGTGTTGAAAAACCACTTTTTGCACTTGTGTTAATGTTGAAAAACCACTTTTCGCACTTGTGTTAGTGTTGAAAAACCACTTTTCACACTTGTGTTGGTGCAGGAAACCACTTTTGCATTTGTATTAGTGTGGAAAAAACACTTTTTGCACTTGTGATAGTGTTGAAAACCACTTTTCGCACTTGTGTTAGTGTTGAAAAACCACTTTTCGCACTTGTGTTAGTGTTGAAAAACCACTTTTCGCACTTGTGTTGGAGCAGGAAACCACTTTTGCACTTGTATTAGTGTGGAAAAACCACTTTTCGCACTTGGGTTAGTGTTGAAAAACCACTTTTCGCACTTGTGTTAGTGTTGAAAAACCACTTTTTGCACTTGTGTTAGTGTTGAAAAACCACTTTTCGCACTTGTGTTGGTGCAGGAAACCACTTTTGCACTTGTATTAGTGTGGAAAAACCACTTTTCGCACTTGTGTTAGTGTTGAAAAACCACTTTTCGCACTTGTGTTAGTGTTGAAAAACCACTTTTCGCACTTGTGTTGGTGCAGGAAACCACTTTTGCACTTGTATTAGTGTGGAAAAAACACTTTTTGCACTTGTGATAGTGTAGAAAAACCACTTTTCGCACTTGTGTTAGTGTTGAAAAACCACTTTTCGCACTTGTGTTAGTGTTGAAAAACCACTTTTCGCACTTGTGTTGGTGTAGGAAACCACTTTTGCACTTGTACTAGTGTGGAAAAAACAC
The DNA here is from genome assembly GCF_964187855.1 of Myxine glutinosa. Lineage (NCBI taxonomy): Eukaryota > Metazoa > Chordata > Myxini > Myxiniformes > Myxinidae > Myxine > Myxine glutinosa. Next base: position 46,697 of record NW_027616749.1, read on the forward strand.
TTTTTGCACTTGTGATTGTGTTGAAAAACCACTTTTCGCACTTGTGTTGGTGCAGGAAACCACTTTTGCACTTGTATTAGTGTGGAAAAAACACTTTTTGCACTTGTGATAGTGTTGAAAAACCACTTTTCGCACTTGTGTTAGTGTTGAAAAACCACTTTTCGCACTTGTGTTGGTGCAGGAAACCACATTTGCACTTGTATTAGTGTGGAAAAAACACTTTTTGCGCTTGTGATAGTGTTGAAAAACCATTTTTCGCACTTGTGTTAGTGTTGAAAAACCACTTTTCGCACTTGTGTTGGTGCAGGAAACCACTTTTGCACTTGTATTAGTGTTGAAAAACCACTTTTCGCACTTGTGTTAGTGTTGAAAAACCACTTTTCGCACTTGTGTTAGTGTTGAAAAACCACTTTTCGCACTTGTGTTGGTGCAGGAAACCACTTTTGCACTTGTATTAGTGTTGAAAAACCACTTTTCGCACTTGTGTTAGTGTTGAAAAACCACTTTTCGCACTTGTGTTAGTGTTGAAAAACCACTTTTCGCACTTGTGTTGGTGCAGGAAACCACTTTTGCACTTGTATTAGTGTGGAAAAAACACTTTTTGCACTTGTGATAGTGTTGAAAAACCACTTTTTGCACTTGTGTTAGTGTTGAAAAAACACTTTTCGCACTTGTGTTAGTGTTGAAAAACCACTTTTCACACTTGTGTTAGTGTTGAAAAACCACTTTTTGCACTTGTGTTAGTGTTGAAAAACCACTTTTCACACTTGTGTTGGTGCAGGAAACCACTTTTGCACTTGTATTAGTGTGGAAAAACCACTTTTCGCACTTGTGTTAGTGTTGAAAAACCACTTTTCGCACTTGTGTTAGTGTTGAAAAACCACTTTTCGCACTTGTGTTGGTGCAGGAAACCACTTTTGCACTTGTATTAGTGTGGAAAAACCACTTTTCGCACTTGGGTTAGTGTTGAAAAACCACTTTTCGCACTTGTGTTAGTGTTGAAAAACCACTTTTTGCACTTGTGTTAGTGTTGAAAAACCACTTTTCGCACTTGTGTTGGTGCAGGAAACCACTTTTGCACTTGTATTAGTGTGGAAAAACCACTTTTCGCACTTGTGTTAGCGTTGAAAAACCACTTTTCGCACTTGTGTTAGTGTTGAAAAACCACTTTTCGCACTTGTGTTGGTGCAGGAAACCACTTTTGCACTTGTATTAGTGTGGAAAAAACACTTTTTGCACTTGTGATAGTGTTGAAAAACCACTTTTCGCACTTGTGTTCGTGTTGAAAAACCACTTTTCGCACTTGTGTTGGTGCAGGAAACCACTTTTGCATTTGTATTAGTGTGGAAAAACCACTTTTCGCACTTGTGTTAGTGTTGAAAAACCACTTTTCGCACTTGTGTTAGTGTTTAAAAACCACTTTTCGCACTTGTGTTGGTGCAGGAAACCACTTTTGCACTTGTATTAGTGTGGAAAAAACACTTTTTGCACTTGTGATAGTGTTGAAAAACCACTTTTCGCACCTGTGTTAGTGTTGAAAAACCACTTTTCGCACTTGTGTTAGTGTTGAAAAACCACTTTTCGCACTTGTGTTGGTGCAGAAAACCACTTTTGCACTTGTATTAGTGTGGAAAAAACACTTTTTGCACTTGTGATAGTGTTGAAAAACCACTTTTCGCACTTGTGTTAGTGTTGAAAAACCACTTTTCCCACTTGTGTTGGTGCAGGAAACCACTTTTGCACTTGTATTAGTGTGGAAAAAACACTTTTTGCACTTGTGATAGTGTTGAAAAACCACTTTTCGCACTTGTGTTAGTGTTGAAAAAGCACTTTTCGCACTTGTGTTGGTGCAGGAAACCACTTTTGCACATGTATTAGTGTGGAAAAAACACTTTTCGCACTTGTGTTAGTGTTGAAAAACCACTTTTCGCACTTGTGTTAGTGTTGAAAAACCACTTTTCGCACTTGTGTTGGTGCAGGAAACCACTTTTGCACTTGTATTAGTGTGGAAAAAACACTTTTTGCACTTGTGATAGTGTTGAAAAACCACTTTTCGCACTTGTGTTGGTGCAGGAAACCACTTTTGCACTTGTATTAGTGTGGAAAAAACACTTTTTGCACTTGTGATAGTGTTGAAAAACCACTTTTCGCACTTGTGTTAGTGTTGAAAAACCACTTTTCGCACTTGTGTTGGTGCAGGAAACCACTTTTGCACTTGTATTAGTGTGGAAAAAACACTTTTTGCACTTGTGATAGTGTTGAAAAACCACTTTTTGCACTTGTGTTAATGTTGAAAAACCACTTTTCGCACTTGTGTTAGTGTTGAAAAACCACTTTTCACACTTGTGTTGGTGCAGGAAACCACTTTTGCATTTGTATTAGTGTGGAAAAAACACTTTTTGCACTTGTGATAGTGTTGAAAACCACTTTTCGCACTTGTGTTAGTGTTGAAAAACCACTTTTCGCACTTGTGTTAGTGTTGAAAAACCACTTTTCGCACTTGTGTTGGTGCAGGAAACCACTTTTGCACTTGTATTAGTGTGGAAAAACCACTTTTCGCACTTGGGTTAGTGTTGAAAAACCACTTTTCGCACTTGTGTTAGTGTTGAAAAACCACTTTTTGCACTTGTGTTAGTGTTGAAAAACCACTTTTCGCACTTGTGTTGGTGCAGGAAACCACTTTTGCACTTGTATTAGTGTGGAAAAACCACTTTTCGCACTTGTGTTAGTGTTGAAAAACCACTTTTCGCACTTGTGTTAGTGTTGAAAAACCACTTTTCGCACTTGTGTTGGTGCAGGAAACCACTTTTGCACTTGTATTAGTGTGGAAAAAACACTTTTTGCACTTGTGATAGTGTAGAAAAACCACTTTTCACACTTGTGTTAGTGTTGAAAAACCACTTTTCGCACTTGTGTTAGTGTTGAAAAACCACTTTTCGCACTTTTGTTGGTGTAGGAAACCACTTTTGCACTTGTACTAGTGTGGAAAAAACACTTTTTGCACTTGTGATTGTGTTGAAAAACCACTTTTCGCACTTGTGTTGGTGCAGGAAACCACTTTTGCACTTGTATTAGTGTGGAAAAAACACTTTTTGCACTTGTGATAGTGTTGAAAAACCACTTTTCGCACTTGTGTTAGTGTTGAAAAACCACTTTTCGCACTTGTGTTGGTGCAGGAAACCACATTTGCACTTGTATTAGTGTGGAAAAAACACTTTTTGCGCTTGTGATAGTGTTGAAAAACCATTTTTCGCACTTGTGTTAGTGTTGAAAAACCACTTTTCGCACTTGTGTTGGTGCAGGAAACCACTTTTGCACTTGTATTAGTGTTGAAAAACCACTTTTCGCACTTGTGTTAGTGTTGAAAAACCACTTTTCGCACTTGTGTTAGTGTTGAAAAACCACTTTTCGCACTTGTGTTGGTGCAGGAAACCACTTTTGCACTTGTATTAGTGTTGAAAAACCACTTTTCGCACTTGTGTTAGTGTTGAAAAACCACTTTTCGCACTTGTGTTAGTGTTGAAAAAACCACTTTTCGCACTTGTGTTGGTGCAGGAAACCACTTTTGCACTTGTATTAGTGTGGAAAAAACACTTTTTGCACTTGTGATAGTGTTGAAAAACCACTTTTTGCACTTGTGTTAGTGTTGAAAAAACACTTTTTGCACTTGTTTTAGTGTTGAAAAACCACTTTTCACACTTGTGTTAGTGTTGAAAAACCACTTTTCGCACTTGTGTTGGTGCAGGAAACCACTTTTGCACTTGTATTAGTGTGGAAAAAACACTTTTTGCACTTGTGATAGTGTTGAAAAACCACTTTTTGCACTTGTGTTAATGTTGAAAAACCACTTTTCGCACTTGTGTTAGTGTTGAAAAACCACTTTTCACACTTGTGTTGGTGCAGGAAACCACTTTTGCATTTGTATTAGTGTGGAAAAAACACTTTTTGCACTTGTGATAGTGTTGAAAAACCACTTTTCGCACTTGTGTTAGTGTTGAAAAACCACTTTTCGCACTTGTGTTAGTGTTGAAAAACCACTTTTCGCACTTGTGTTGGAGCAGGAAACCACTTTTGCACTTGTATTAGTGTGGAAAAACCACTTTTCGCACTTGGGTTAGTGTTGAAAAACCACTTTTCGCACTTGTGTTAGTGTTGAAAAACCACTTTTTGCACTTGTGTTAGTGTTGAAAAACCACTTTTCGCACTTGTGTTGGTGCAGGAAACCACTTTTGCACTTGTATTAGTGTGGAAAAACCACTTTTCGCACTTGTGTTAGTGTTGAAAAACCACTTTTTGCACTTGTGTTAGTGTTGAAAAACCACTTTTCGCACTTGTGTTGGTGCAGGAAACCACTTTTGCACTTGTATTAGTGTGGAAAAAACACTTTTTGCACTTGTGATAGTGTTGAAAAACCACTTTTCGCACTTGTGTTAGTGTTGAAAAACCACTTTTCGCACTTGTGTTGGTGCAGGAAACCACTTTTGCACTTGTATTAGTGTGGAAAAACCACTTTTCGCACTTGTGTTAGTGTTGAAAAACCACTTTTCGCACTTGTGTTAGTGTTGAAAAACCACTTTTCGCACTTGTGTTGGTGCAGGAAACCACTTTTGCACTTGTATTAGTGTGGAAAAAACACTTTTTGCACTTGTGATAGTGTTGAAAAACCACTTTTCGCACCTGTGTTAGTGTTGAAAAACCACTTTTCGCAATTGTGTTAGTGTTGAAAAACCACTTTTCGCACTTGTGTTGGTGCAGAAAACCACTTTTGCACTTGTATTAGTGTGGAAAAAACACTTTTTGCACTTGTGATAGTGTTGAAAAACCACTTTTCGCAATTGTGTTAGTGTTGAAAAACCACTTTTCGCACTTGTGTTAGTGTTGAAAAACCACTTTTCGCACTTGTGTTGGTGCAGGAAACCACTTTTGCACTTGTATTAGTGTGGAAAAAACACTTTTTGCACTTGTGATAGTGTTGAAAAAACACTTTTCGCACTTGTGTTAGTGTTGAAAAAGCACTTTTCGCACTTGTGTTGGTGCAGGAAACCACTTTTGCACTTGTATTAGTGTGGAAAAAACACTTTTCGCACTTGTGTTAGTGTTGAAAAACCACTTTTCGCACTAGTGTTAGTGTTGAAAAACCACTTTTCGCACTTGTGTTGGTGCAGGAAACCACTTTTGCACTTGTATTAGTGTGGAAAAAACACTTTTTGCACTTGTGATAGTGTTGAAAAACCACTTTTCGCACTTGTGTTAGTGTTGAAAAAGCACTTTTCGCACTTGTGTTGGTGCAGGAAACCACTTTTGCACATGTATTAGTGTGGAAAAAACACTTTTCGCACTTGTGTTAGTGTTGAAAAACCACTTTTCGCACTTGTGTTAGTGTTGAAAAACCACTTTTCGCACTTGTGTTGGTGCAGGAAACCACTTTTGCACTTGTATTAGTGTGGAAAAAACACTTTTTGCACTTGTGATAGTGTTGAAAAACCACTTTTCGCACTTGTGTTGGTGCAGGAAACCACTTTTGCACTTGTATTAGTGTGGAAAAAACACTTTTTGCACTTGTGATAGTGTTGAAAAACCACTTTTCGCACTTGTGTTAGTGTTGAAAAACCACTTTTCGCACTTGTGTTGGTGCAGGAAACCACTTTTGCACTTGTATTAGTGTGGAAAAAACACTTTTTGCACTTGTGATAGTGTTGAAAAACCACTTTTTGCACTTGTGTTAATGTTGAAAAACCACTTTTCGCACTTGTGTTAGTGTTGAAAAACCACTTTTCACACTTGTGTTGGTGCAGGAAACCACTTTTGCATTTGTATTAGTGTGGAAAAAACACTTTTTGCACTTGTGATAGTGTTGAAAAACCACTTTTCGCACTTGTGTTAGTGTTGAAAAACCACTTTTCGCACTTGTGTTAGTGTTGAAAAACCACTTTTTGCACTTGTGTTGGAGCAGGAAACCACTTTTGCACTTGTATTAGTGTGGAAAAACCACTTTTCGCACTTGGGTTAGTGTTGAAAAACCACTTTTCGCACTTGTGTTAGTGTTGAAAAACCACTTTTTGCACTTGTGTTAGTGTTGAAAAACCACTTTTCGCACTTGTGTTGGTGAATGAAACCACTTTTGCACTTGTATTAGTGTGGAAAAACCACTTTTCGCACTTGTGTTAGTGTTGAAAAACCACTTTTCGCACTTGTGTTAGTGTTGAAAAACCACTTTTCGCACTTGTGTTGGTGCAGGAAACCACTTTTGCACTTGTATTAGTGTGGAAAAAACACTTTTTGCACTTGTGATAGTGTTGAAAAACCACTTTTCGCACTTGTGTTAGTGTTGAAAAACCACTTTTCGCACTTGTGTTGGTGCAGGAAACCACTTTTGCACTTGTATTAGTGTGGAAAAAACACTTTTTGCACTTGTGATAGTGTAGAAAAACCACTTTTCGCACTTGTGTTAGTGTTGAAAAACCACTTTTCGCACTTGTGTTGGTGTAGGAAACCACTTTTGCACTTGTACTAGTGTGGAAAAAACACTTTTTGCACTTGTGATAGTGTTGAAAAACCACTTTTCGCACTTGTGTTGGTGCAGGAAACTACTTTTGCACTTGTAGTAGTGTGGAAAAAACACTTTTTGCACTTGTGATAGTGTTGAAAAACCACTTTTCGCACTTGTGTTAGTGTTGAAAAACCACTTTTCGCACTTGTGTTGGTGCAGGAAACCACTTTTGCACTTGTATTAGTGTGGAAAAAACACTTTTTGCGCTTGTGATAGTGTTGAAAAACCATTTTTCGCACTTGTGTTAGTGTTGAAAAACCACTTTTCGCACTTGTGTTGGTGCAGGAAACCACTTTTGCACTTGTATTAGTGTTGAAAAACCACTTTTCGCACTTGTGTTAGTGTTGAAAAACCACTTTTCGCACTTGTGTTAGTGTTGAAAAACCACTTTTCGCACTTGTGTTGGTGCAGGAAACCACTTTTGCACTTGTATTAGTGTTGAAAAACCACTTTTCGCACTTGTGTTAGTGTTGAAAAACCACTTTTCGCACTTGTGTTAGTGTTGAAAAACCACTTTTCGCACTTGTGTTGGTGCAGGAAACCACTTTTGCACTTGTATTAGTGTGGAAAAAACACTTTTTGCACTTGTGATAGTGTTGAAAAACCACTTTTTGCACTTGTGTTAGTGTTGAAAAAACACTTTTCGCACTTGTGTTAGTGTTGAAAAACCACTTTTCACACTTGTGTTGGTGCAGGAAACCACTTTTGCACTTGTATTAGTGTGGAAAAAACACTTTTTGCCCTTGTGATAGTGTTGAAAAACCACTTTTCGCACTTGTGTTAGTGTTGAAAAACCACTTTTCGCACTTGTTTTAGTGTTGAAAAACCACATTTCGCACTTGTGTTGGTGCAGGAAACCACTTTTGCACTTGTATTAGTGTGGAAAAAACACTTTTTGTACTTGTGATAGTGTTGAAAAACCACTTTTCTCACTTGTGTTAGTGTTGAAAAACCACTTTTCGCACTTGTGTTGGTGCAGGAAACCACTTTTGCACTTGTATTAGTGTGGAAAAAACACTTTTTGCACTTGTGATAGTGTTGAAAAACCACTTTTCGCACTTGTGTTAGTGTTGAAAAAGCACTTTTCGCACTTGTGTTGGTGCAGGAAACCACTTTTGCACATGTATTAGTGTGGAAAAAACACTTTTCGCACTTGTGTTAGTGTTGAAAAACCACTTTTCGCACTTGTGTTAGTGTTGAAAAACCACTTTTCGCACTTGTGTTGGTGCAGGAAACCACTTTTGCACTTGTATTAGTGTGGAAAAAACACTTTTTGCACTTGTGATAGTGTTGAAAAACCACTTTTCGCACTTGTGTTGGTGCAGGAAACCACTTTTGCACTTGTATTAGTGTGGAAAAAACACTTTTTGCACTTGTGATAGTGTTGAAAAACCACTTTTCGCACTTGTGTTAGTGTTGAAAAACCACTTTTCGCACTTGTGTTGGTGCAGGAAACCACTTTTGCACTTGTATTAGTGTGGAAAAAACACTTTTTGCACTTGTGATAGTGTTGAAAAACCACTTTTTGCACTTGTGTTAATGTTGAAAAACCACTTTTCGCACTTGTGTTAGTGTTGAAAAACCACTTTTCACACTTGTGTTGGTGCAGGAAACCACTTTTGCATTTGTATTAGTGTGGAAAAAACACTTTTTGCACTTGTGATAGTGTTGAAAAACCACTTTTCGCACTTGTGTTAGTGTTGAAAAACCACTTTTCGCACTTGTGTTAGTGTTGAAAAACCACTTTTTGCACTTGTGTTGGAGCAGGAAACCACTTTTGCACTTGTATTAGTGTGGAAAAACCACTTTTCGCACTTGGGTTAGTGTTGAAAAACCACTTTTCGCACTTGTGTTAGTGTTGAAAAACCACTTTTTGCACTTGTGTTAGTGTTGAAAAACCACTTTTCGCACTTGTGTTGGTGCAGGAAACCACTTTTGCACTTGTATTAGTGTGGAAAAACCACTTTTCGCACTTGTGTTAGTGTTGAAAAACCACTTTTCGCACTTGTGTTGGTGCAGGAAACCACTTTTGCACTTGTATTAGTGTGGAAAAAACACTTTTTGCACTTGTGATAGTGTTGAAAAACCACTTTTCGCACTTGTGTTAGTGTTGAAAAACCACTTTTCGCACTTGTGTTGGTGCAGGAAACCACTTTTGCACTTGTATTAGTGTGGAAAAAACAATTTTTGCACTTGTGATAGTGTAGAAAAACCACTTTTCGCACTTGTGTTAGTGTTGAAAAACCACTTTTCGCACTTGTGTTGGTGTAGGAAACCACTTTTGCACTTGTACTAGTGTGGAAAAAACACTTTTTGCACTTGTGATAGTGTTGAAAAACCACTTTTCGCACTTGTGTTGGTGCAGGAAACCACTTTTGCACTTGTAGTAGTGTGGAAAAAACACTTTTTGCACTTGTGATAGTGTTGAAAAACCACTTTTCGCACTTGTGTTAGTGTTGAAAAACCACTTTTCGCACTTGTGTTGGTACAGGAAACCACTTTTGCACTTGTATTAGTGTGGAAAAAACACTTTTTGCGCTTGTGATAGTGTTGAAAAACCATTTTTCGCACTTGTGTTAGTGTTGAAAAACCACTTTTCGCACTTGTGTTGGTGCAGGAAACCACTTTTGCACTTGTATTAGTGTGGAAAAAACACTTTTTGCACTTGTGATATTGTTGAAAAACCACTTTTTGCACTTGTGATAGTGTTGAAAAACCACTTTTCGCACTTGTGTTAGTGTTGAAAAACCACTTTTCGCACTTGTGTTAGTGTTGAAAAACCACTTTTTGCACTTGTGTTGGAGCAGGAAACCACTTTTGCACTTGTATTAGTGTGGAAAAACCACTTTTCGCACTTGGGTTAGTGTTGAAAAACCACTTTTCGCACTTGTGTTAGTGTTGAAAAACCACTTTTTGCACTTGTGTTAGTGTTGAAAAACCACTTTTCGCACTTGTGTTGGTGAATGAAACCACTTTTGCACTTGTATTAGTGTGGAAAAACCACTTTTCGCACTTGTGTTAGTGTTGAAAAACCACTTTTCGCACTTGTGTTAGTGTTGAAAAACCACTTTTCGCACTTGTGTTGGTGCAGGAAACCACTTTTGCACTTGTATTAGTGTGGAAAAAACACTTTTTGCACTTGTGATAGTGTTGAAAAACCACTTATCGCACTTGTGTTAGTGTTGAAAAACCACTTTTCGCACTTGTGTTGGTGCAGGAAACCACTTTTGCACTTGTATTAGTGTGGAAAAAACACTTTTTGCACTTGTGATAGTGTAGAAAAACCACTTTTCGCACTTGTGTTAGTGTTGAAAAACCACTTTTCGCACTTGTGTTGGTGTAGGAAACCACTTTTGCACTTGTACTAGTGTGGAAAAAACACTTTTTGCACTTGTGATAGTGTTGAAAAACCACTTTTCGCACTTGTGTTGGTGCAGGAAACCACTTTTGCACTTGTAGTAGTGTGGAAAAAACACTTTTTGCACTTGTGATAGTGTTGAAAAACCACTTTTCGCACTTGTGTTAGTGTTGAAAAACCACTTTTCGCACTTGTGTTGGTGCAGGAAACCACTTTTGCACTTGTATTAGTGTGGAAAAAACACTTTTTGCGCTTGTGATAGTGTTGAAAAACCATTTTTCGCACTTGTGTTAGTGTTGAAAAACCACTTTTCGCACTTGTGTTGGTGCAGGAAACCACTTTTGCACTTGTATTAGTGTTGAAAAACCACTTTTCGCACTTGTGTTAGTGTTGAAAAACCACTTTTCGCACTTGTGTTAGTGTTGAAAAACCACTTTTCGCACTTGTGTTGGTGCAGGAAACCACTTTTGCACTTGTATTAGTGTTGAAAAACCACTTTTCGCACTTGTGTTAGTGTTGAAAAACCACTTTTCGCACTTGTGTTAGTGTTGAAAAACCACTTTTTGCACTTGTGTTGGAGCAGGAAACCACTTTTGCACTTGTATTAGTGTGGAAAAACCACTTTTCGCACTTGGGTTAGTGTTGAAAAACCACTTTTCGCACTTGTGTTAGTGTTGAAAAACCACTTTTTGCACTTGTGTTAGTGTTGAAAAACCACTTTTCGCACTTGTGTTGGTGAATGAAACCACTTTTGCACTTGTATTAGTGTGGAAAAACCACTTTTCGCACTTGTGTTAGTGTTGAAAAACCACTTTTCGCACTTGTGTTAGTGTTGAAAAACCACTTTTCGCACTTGTGTTGGTGCAGGAAACCACTTTTGCACTTGTATTAGTGTGGAAAAAACACTTTTTGCACTTGTGATAGTGTTGAAAAACCACTTATCGCACTTGTGTTAGTGTTGAAAAACCACTTTTCGCACTTGTGTTGGTGCAGGAAACCACTTTTGCACTTGTATTAGTGTGGAAAAAACACTTTTTGCACTTGTGATAGTGTAGAAAAACCACTTTTCGCACTTGTGTTAGTGTTGAAAAACCACTTTTCGCACTTGTGTTGGTGTAGGAAACCACTTTTGCACTTGTACTAGTGTGGAAAAAACACTTTTTGCACTTGTGATAGTGTTGAAAAACCACTTTTCGCACTTGTGTTGGTGCAGGAAACCACTTTTGCACTTGTAGTAGTGTGGAAAAAACACTTTTTGCACTTGTGATAGTGTTGAAAAACCACTTTTCGCACTTGTGTTAGTGTTGAAAAACCACTTTTCGCACTTGTGTTGGTGCAGGAAACCACTTTTGCACTTGTATTAGTGTGGAAAAAACACTTTTTGCGCTTGTGATAGTGTTGAAAAACCATTTTTCGCACTTGTGTTAGTGTTGAAAAACCACTTTTCGCACTTGTGTTGGTGCAGGAAACCACTTTTGCACTTGTATTAGTGTTGAAAAACCACTTTTCGCACTTGTGTTAGTGTTGAAAAACCACTTTTCGCACTTGTGTTAGTGTTGAAAAACCACTTTTCGCACTTGTGTTGGTGCAGGAAACCACTTTTGCACTTGTATTAGTGTTGAAAAACCACTTTTCGCACTTGTGTTAGTGTTGAAAAACCACTTTTCGCACTTGTGTTAGTGTTGAAAAACCACTTTTCGCACTTGTGTTGGTGCAGGAAACCACTTTTGCACTTGTATTAGTGTGGAAAAAACACTTTTTGCACTTGTGATAGTGTTGAAAAACCACTTTTTGCACTTGTGTTAGTGTTGAAAAAACACTTTTCGCACTTGTGTTAGTGTTGAAAAACCACTTTTCACACTTGTGTTGGTGCAGGAAACCACTTTTGCACTTGTATTAGTGTGGAAAAAACACTTTCTGCACTTGTGATAGTGTTGAAAAACCACTTTTCGCACTTGTGTTAGTGTTGAAAAACCACTTTTCGCACTTGTTTTAGTGTTGAAAAACCACATTTCGCACTTGTGTTGGTGCAGGAAACCACTTTTGCACTTGTATTAGTGTGGAAAAAACACTTTTTGTACTTGTGATAGTGTTGAAAAACCACTTTTCGCACTTGTGTTAGTGTTGAAAAACCACTTTTCGCACTTGTGTTGGTGCAGGAAACCACTTTTGCACTTGTATTAGTGTGGAAAAAACACTTTTTGCACTTGTGATAGTGTTGAAAAACCACTTTTCGCACTTGTGTTAGTGTTGAAAAAGCACTTTTCGCACTTGTGTTGGTGCAGGAAACCACTTTTGCACATGTATTAGTGTGGAAAAAACACTTTTCGCACTTGTGTTAGTGTTGAAAAACCACTTTTCGCACTTGTGTTAGTGTTGAAAAACCACTTTTCGCACTTGTGTTGGTGCAGGAAACCACTTTTGCACTTGTATTAGTGTGGAAAAAACACTTTTTGCACTTGTGATAGTGTTGAAAAACCACTTTTCGCACTTGTGTTGGTGCAGGAAACCACTTTTGCACTTGTATTAGTGTGGAAAAAACACTTTTTGCACTTGTGATAGTGTTGAAAAACCACTTTTCGCACTTGTGTTAGTGTTGAAAAACCACTTTTCGCACTTGTGTTGGTGCAGGAAACCACTTTTGCACTTGTATTAGTGTGGAAAAAACACTTTTTGCACTTGTGATAGTGTTGAAAAACCACTTTTTGCACTTGTGTTAATGTTGAAAAACCACTTTTCGCACTTGTGTTAGTGTTGAAAAACCACTTTTCACACTTGTGTTGGTGCAGGAAACCACTTTTGCATTTGTATTAGTGTGGAAAAAACACTTTTTGCACTTGTGATAGTGTTGAAAAACCACTTTTCGCACTTGTGTTAGTGTTGAAAAACCACTTTTCGCACTTGTGTTAGTGTTGAAAAACCACTTTTTGCACTTGTGTTGGAGCAGGAAACCACTTTTGCACTTGTATTAGTGTGGAAAAACCACTTTTCGCACTTGGGTTAGTGTTGAAAAACCACTTTTCGCACTTGTGTTAGTGTTGAAAAACCACTTTTTGCACTTGTGTTAGTGTTGAAAAACCACTTTTCGCACTTGTGTTGGTGCAGGAAACCACTTTTGCACTTGTATTAGTGTGGAAAAACCACTTTTCGCACTTGTGTTAGTGTTGAAAAACCACTTTTCGCACTTGTGTTGGTGCAGGAAACCACTTTTGCACTTGTATTAGTGTGGAAAAAACACTTTTTGCACTTGTGATAGTGTTGAAAAACCACTTTTCGCACTTGTGTTAGTGTTGAAAAACCACTTTTCGCACTTGTGTTGGTGCAGGAAACCACTTTTGCACTTGTATTAGTGTGGAAAAAACAATTTTTGCACTTGTGATAGTGTAGAAAAACCACTTTTCGCACTTGTGTTAGTGTTGAAAAACCACTTTTCGCACTTGTGTTGGTGTAGGAAACCACTTTTGCACTTGTACTAGTGTGGAAAAAACACTTTTTGCACTTGTGATAGTGTTGAAAAACCACTTTTCGCACTTGTGTTGGTGCAGGAAACCACTTTTGCACTTGTAGTAGTGTGGAAAAAACACTTTTTGCACTTGTGATAGTGTTGAAAAACCACTTTTCGCACTTGTGTTAGTGTTGAAAAACCACTTTTCGCACTTGTGTTGGTACAGGAAACCACTTTTGCACTTGTATTAGTGTGGAAAAAACACTTTTTGCGCTTGTGATAGTGTTGAAAAACCATTTTTCGCACTTGTGTTAGTGTTGAAAAACCACTTTTCGCACTTGTGTTGGTGCAGGAAACCACTTTTGCACTTGTATTAGTGTTGAAAAACCACTTTTCGCACTTGTGTTAGTGTTGAAAAACCACTTTTCGCACTTGTGTTAGTGTTGAAAAACCACTTTTCGCACTTGTGTTGGTGCAGGAAACCACTTTTGCACTTGTATTAGTGTTGAAAAACCACTTTTCGCACTTGTGTTACTGTTGAAAAACCACTTTTCGCACTTGTGTTAGTGTTGAAAAACCACTTTTCGCACTTGTGTTGGTGCAGGAAACCACTTTTGCACTTGTATTAGTGTGGAAAAAACACTTTTTGCACTTGTGATAGTGTTGAAAAACCACTTTTTGCACTTGTGTTAGTGTTGAAAAAACACTTTTCGCACTTGTTTTAGTGTTGAAAAACCACTTTTCACACTTGTGTTGGTGCAGGAAACCACTTTTGCACTTGTATTAGTGTGGAAAAAACACTTTTTGCACTTGTGATAGTGTTGAAAAACCACTTTTCGCACTTGTGTTAGTGTTGAAAAACCACTTTTCGCACTTGTTTTAGTGTTGAAAAACCACATTTCGCACTTGTGTTGGTGCAGGAAACCACTTTTGCACTTGTATTAGTGTGGAAAAAACACTTTTTGTACTTGTGATAGTGTTGAAAAACCACTTTTCGCACTTGTGTTAGTGTTGAAAAACCACTTTTCGCACTTGTGTTAGTGTGGAAAAAACACTTTTTGCACTTGTGATAGTGTTGAAAAACCACTTTTCGCACTTGTGTTAGTGTTGAAAAACCACTTTTCGAACTTGTGTTGATGCAGGAAACCACTTTTGCACCTGTATTATTGTGGAAAAAACACTTTTTGCACTGTGATAGTGTTGAAAAACCACTTTTCGCACTTGTGTTAGTGTTGAAAAACCACTTTTCGCACTTGTGTTGGTGCAGGAAACCACTTATGCACTTGTATTAGTGTGGAAAAAACACTTTTTGCACTTGTGATAGTGTTGAAAAACCACTTTTCTCAATTGTGTTAGTGTTGAAAAACCACTTTTCGCACTTGTGTTAGTGTTGAAAAACCACTTTTCGCACTTGTGTTAGTGTTGAAAAACCACTTTTCGCACTTGTGTTAGTGTTGAAAACCACTTTTCGCACTTGTGTTAGTGTGGAAAAAACACTTTTTGCACTTGTGATAGTGTTGAAAAACCACTTTTCGCACTTGTGTTAGTGTTGAAAAACCACTTTTCACACTTGTGTTGGTGCAGGAAACCACTTTTGCACTTGTATTAGTGTGGAAAAACCACTTTTCGCACTTGGGTTAGTGTTGAAAAACCACTTTTCGCACTTGTGTTAGTGTTGAAAAACCACTTTTTGCACTTGTGTTAGTGTTGAAAAACCACTTTTCACACTTGTGTTGGTGCAGGAAACCACTTTTGCACTTGTATTAGTGTGGAAAAACCACTTTTCGCACTTGTGTTAGTTTTGAAAACCACTTTTCGCACTTGTGTTAGTGTTGAAAAACCACTTTTCGCACTTGTGTTGGTGCAGGAAACCACTTTTGCACTTGTATTAGTGTGGAAAAACCACTTTTCGCACTTGGGTTAGTGTTGAAAAACCACTTTTCGCACTTGTGTTAGTGTTGAAAAACCACTTTTTGCACTTGTGTTAGTGTTGAAAAACCACTTTTCGCACTTGTGTTGGTGCAGGAAACCACTTTTGCACTTGTATTAGTGTGGAAAAACCACTTTTCGCACTTGGGTTAGTGTTGAAAAACCACTTTTGCACTTGTATTAGTGTTGAAAAACCACTTTTCGCACTTGTGTTAGTGTTGAAAAACCACTTTTCGAACTTGTGTTAGTGTTGAAAAACCACTTTTCGCACTTGTGTTGGTGCAGGAAACCACTTTTGCACTTGTATTAGTGTTGAAAAACCACTTTTCGCACTTGTGTTAGTGTTGAAAAACCACTTTTCGCACTTGTGTTAGTGTTGAAAAACCACTTTTCGCACTTGTGTTGGTGCAGGAAACCACTTTTGCACTTGTATTAGTGTGGAAAAAACACTTTTTGCACTTGTGATAGTGTTGAAAAACCACTTTTTGCACTTGTGTTAGTGTTGAAAAAACACTTTTCGCACTTGTGTTAGTGTTGAAAAACCACTTTTCACACTTGTGTTGGTGCAGGAAACCACTTTTGCACTTGTATTAGTGTGGAAAAAACACTTTTTGCACTTGTGATAGTGTTGAAAAACCACTTTTCGCACTTGTGTTAGTGTTGAAAAACCACTTTTCGCACTTGTTTTAGTGTTGAAAAACCACATTTCGCACTTGTGTTGGTGCAGGAAACCACTTTTGCACTTGTATTAGTGTGGAAAAAACACTTTTTGTACTTGTGATAGTGTTGAAAAACCACTTTTCTCACTTGTGTTAGTGTTGAAAAACCACTTTTCGCACTTGTGTTGGTGCAGGAAACCACTTTTGCACTTGTATTAGTGTGGAAAAAACACTTTTTGCACTTGTGATAGTGTTGAAAAACCACTTTTCGCACTTGTGTTAGTGTTGAAAAAGCACTTTTCGCACTTGTGTTGGTGCAGGAAACCACTTTTGCACATGTATTAGTGTGGAAAAAACACTTTTCGCACTTGTATTAGTGTTGAAAAACCACTTTTCGCACTTGTGTTAGTGTTGAAAAACCACTTTTCGCACTTGTGTTGGTGCAGGAAACCACTTTTGCACTTGTATTAGTGTGGAAAAAACACTTTTTGCACTTGTGATAGTGTTGAAAAACCACTTTTCGCACTTGTGTTGGTGCAGGAAACCACTTTTGCACTTGTATTAGTGTGGAAAAAACACTTTTTGCACTTGTGATAGTGTTGAAAAACCACTTTTCGCACTTGTGTTAGTGTTGAAAAACCACTTTTCGCACTTGTGTTGGTGCAGGAAACCACTTTTGCACTTGTATTAGTGTGGAAAAAACACTTTTTGCACTTGTGATAGTGTTGAAAAACCACTTTTTGCACTTGTGTTAATGTTGAAAAACCACTTTTCGCACTTGTGTTAGTGTTGAAAAACCACTTTTCACACTTGTGTTGGTGCAGGAAACCACTTTTGCATTTGTATTAGTGTGGAAAAAACACTTTTTGCACTTGTGATAGTGTTGAAAAACCACTTTTCGCACTTGTGTTAGTGTTGAAAAACCACTTTTCGCACTTGTGTTAGTGTTGAAAAACCACTTTTTGCACTTGTGTTGGAGCAGGAAACCACTTTTGCACTTGTATTAGTGTGGAAAAACCACTTTTCGCACTTGGGTTAGTGTTGAAAAACCACTTTTCGCACTTGTGTTAGTGTTGAAAAACCACTTTTTGCACTTGTGTTAGTGTTGAAAAACCACTTTTCGCACTTGTGTTGGTGCAGGAAACCATTTTTGCACTTGTATTAGTGTGGAAAAACCACTTTTCGCACTTGTGTTAGTGTTGAAAAACCACTTTTCGCACTTGTGTTGGTGCAGGAAACCACTTTTGCACTTGTATTAGTGTGGAAAAAACACTTTTTGCACTTGTGATAGTGTTGAAAAACCACTTTTCGCACTTGTGTTAGTGTTGAAAAACCACTTTTCGCACTTGTGTTGGTGCAGGAAACCACTTTTGCACTTGTATTAGTGTGGAAAAAACAATTTTTGCACTTGTGATAGTGTAGAAAAACCACTTTTCGCACTTGTGTTAGTGTTGAAAAACCACTTTTCGCACTTGTGTTGGTGTAGGAAACCACTTTTGCACTTGTACTAGTGTGGAAAAAACACTTTTTGCACTTGTGATAGTGTTGAAAAACCACTTTTCGCACTTGTGTTGGTGCAGGAAACCACTTTTGCACTTGTAGTAGTGTGGAAAAAACACTTTTTGCACTTGTGATAGTGTTGAAAAACCACTTTTCGCACTTGTGTTAGTGTTGAAAAACCACTTTTCGCACTTGTGTTGGTACAGGAAACCACTTTTGCACTTGTATTAGTGTGGAAAAAACACTTTTTGCGCTTGTGATAGTGTTGAAAAACCATTTTTCGCACTTGTGTTAGTGTTGAAAAACCACTTTTCGCACTTGTGTTGGTGCAGGAAACCACTTTTGCACTTGTATTAGTGTGGAAAAAACACTTTTTGCACTTGTGATATTGTTGAAAAACCACTTTTTGCACTTGTGATAGTGTTGAAAAACCACTTTTCGCACTTGTGTTAGTGTTGAAAAACCACTTTTCGCACTTGTGTTAGTGTTGAAAAACCACTTTTTGCACTTGTGTTGGAGCAGGAAACCACTTTTGCACTTGTATTAGTGTGGAAAAACCACTTTTCGCACTTGGGTTAGTGTTGAAAAACCACTTTTCGCACTTGTGTTAGTGTTGAAAAACCACTTTTTGCACTTGTGTTAGTGTTGAAAAACCACTTTTCGCACTTGTGTTGGTGAATGAAACCACTTTTGCACTTGCATTAGTGTGGAAAAACCACTTTTCGCACTTGTGTTAGTGTTGAAAAACCACTTTTCGCACTTGTGTTAGTGTTGAAAAACCACTTTTCGCACTTGTGTTGGTGCAGGAAACCACTTTTGCACTTGTATTAGTGTGGAAAAAACACTTTTTGCACTTGTGATAGTGTTGAAAAACCACTTATCGCACTTGTGTTAGTGTTGAAAAACCACTTTTCGCACTTGTGTTGGTGCAGGAAACCACTTTTGCACTTGTATTAGTGTGGAAAAAACACTTTTTGCACTTGTGATAGTGTAGAAAAACCACTTTTCGCACTTGTGTTAGTGTTGAAAAACCACTTTTCGCACTTGTGTTGGTGTAGGAAACCACTTTTGCACTTGTACTAGTGTGGAAAAAACACTTTTTGCACTTGTGATAGTGTTGAAAAACCACTTTTCGCACTTGTGTTGGTGCAGGAAACCACTTTTGCACTTGTAGTAGTGTGGAAAAAACACTTTTTGCACTTGTGATAGTGTTGAAAAACCACTTTTCGCACTTGTGTTAGTGTTGAAAAACCACTTTTCGCACTTGTGTTGGTGCAGGAAACCACTTTTGCACTTGTATTAGTGTGGAAAAAACACTTTTTGCGCTTGTGATAGTGTTGAAAAACCATTTTTCGCACTTGTGTTAGTGTTGAAAAACCACTTTTCGCACTTGTGTTGGTGCAGGAAACCACTTTTGCACTTGTATTAGTGTTGAAAAACCACTTTTCGCACTTGTGTTAGTGTTGAAAAACCACTTTTCGCACTTGTGTTAGTGTTGAAAAACCACTTTTCGCACTTGTGTTGGTGCAGGAAACCACTTTTGCACTTGTATTAGTGTTGAAAAACCACTTTTCGCACTTGTGTTAGTGTTGAAAAACCACTTTTCGCACTTGTGTTAGTGTTGAAAAACCACTTTTCGCACTTGTGTTGGTGCAGGAAACCACTTTTGCACTTGTATTAGTGTGGAAAAAACACTTTTTGCACTTGTGATAGTGTTGAAAAACCACTTTTTGCACTTGTGTTAGTGTTGAAAAAACACTTTTCGCACTTGTGTTAGTGTTGAAAAACCACTTTTCACACTTGTGTTGGTGCAGGAAACCACTTTTGCACTTGTATTAGTGTGGAAAAAACACTTTCTGCACTTGTGATAGTGTTGAAAAACCACTTTTCGCACTTGTGTTAGTGTTGAAAAACCACTTTTCGCACTTGTTTTAGTGTTGAAAAACCACATTTCGCACTTGTGTTGGTGCAGGAAACCACTTTTGCACTTGTATTAGTGTGGAAAAAACACTTTTTGTACTTGTGATAGTGTTGAAAAACCACTTTTCGCACTTGTGTTAGTGTTGAAAAACCACTTTTCGCACTTGTGTTGGTGCAGGAAACCACTTTTGCACTTGTATTAGTGTGGAAAAAACACTTTTTGCACTTGTGATAGTGTTGAAAAACCACTTTTCGCACTTGTGTTAGTGTTGAAAAAGCACTTTTCGCACTTGTGTTGGTGCAGGAAACCACTTTTGCACATGTATTAGTGTGGAAAAAACACTTTTCGCACTTGTGTTAGTGTTGAAAAACCACTTTTCGCACTTGTGTTAGTGTTGAAAAACCACTTTTCGCACTTGTGTTGGTGCAGGAAACCACTTTTGCACTTGTATTAGTGTGGAAAAAACACTTTTTGCACTTGTGATAGTGTTGAAAAACCACTTTTCGCACTTGTGTTGGTGCAGGAAACCACTTTTGCACTTGTATTAGTGTGGAAAAAACACTTTTTGCACTTGTGATAGTGTTGAAAAACCACTTTTCGCACTTGTGTTAGTGTTGAAAAACCACTTTTCGCACTTGTGTTGGTGCAGGAAACCACTTTTGCACTTGTATTAGTGTGGAAAAAACACTTTTTGCACTTGTGATAGTGTTGAAAAACCACTTTTTGCACTTGTGTTAATGTTGAAAAACCACTTTTCGCACTTGTGTTAGTGTTGAAAAACCACTTTTCACACTTGTGTTGGTGCAGGAAACCACTTTTGCATTTGTATTAGTGTGGAAAAAACACTTTTTGCACTTGTGATAGTGTTGAAAAACCACTTTTCGCACTTGTGTTAGTGTTGAAAAACCACTTTTCGCACTTGTGTTAGTGTTGAAAAACCACTTTTTGCACTTGTGTTGGAGCAGGAAACCACTTTTGCACTTGTATTAGTGTGGAAAAACCACTTTTCGCACTTGGGTTAGTGTTGAAAAACCACTTTTCGCACTTGTGTTAGTGTTGAAAAACCACTTTTTGCACTTGTGTTAGTGTTGAAAAACCACTTTTCGCACTTGTGTTGGTGCAGGAAACCACTTTTGCACTTGTATTAGTGTGGAAAAACCACTTTTCGCACTTGTGTTAGTGTTGAAAAACCACTTTTCGCACTTGTGTTGGTGCAGGAAACCACTTTTGCACTTGTATTAGTGTGGAAAAAACACTTTTTGCACTTGTGATAGTGTTGAAAAACCACTTTTTGCACTTGTGTTAATGTTGAAAAACCACTTTTCGCACTTGTGTTAGTGTTGAAAAACCACTTTTCACACTTGTGTTGGTGCAGGAAACCACTTTTGCATTTGTATTAGTGTGGAAAAAACACTTTTTGCACTTGTGATAGTGTTGAAAAACCACTTTTCGCACTTGTGTTAGTGTTGAAAAACCACTTTTCGCACTTGTGTTAGTGTTGAAAAACCACTTTTTGCACTTGTGTTGGAGCAGGAAACCACTTTTGCACTTGTATTAGTGTGGAAAAACCACTTTTCGCACTTGGGTTAGTGTTGAAAAACCACTTTTCGCACTTGTGTTAGTGTTGAAAAACCACTTTTTGCACTTGTGTTAGTGTTGAAAAACCACTTTTCGCACTTGTGTTGGTGCAGGAAACCACTTTTGCACTTGTATTAGTGTGGAAAAACCACTTTTCGCACTTGTGTTAGTGTTGAAAAACCACTTTTCGCACTTGTGTTGGTGCAGGAAACCACTTTTGCACTTGTATTAGTGTGGAAAAAACACTTTTTGCACTTGTGATAGTGTTGAAAAACCACTTTTCGCACTTGTGTTAGTGTTGAAAAACCACTTTTCGCACTTGTGTTGGTGCAGGAAACCACTTTTGCACTTGTATTAGTGTGGAAAAAACAATTTTTGCACTTGTGATAGTGTAGAAAAACCACTTTTCGCACTTGTGTTAGTGTTGAAAAACCACTTTTCGCACTTGTGTTGGTGTAGGAAACCACTTTTGCACTTGTACTAGTGTGGAAAAAACACTTTTTGCACTTGTGATAGTGTTGAAAAACCACTTTTCGCACTTGTGTTGGTGCAGGAAACCACTTTTGCACTTGTAGTAGTGTGGAAAAAACACTTTTTGCACTTGTGATAGTGTTGAAAAACCACTTTTCGCACTTGTGTTAGTGTTGAAAAACCACTTTTCGCACTTGTGTTGGTACAGGAAACCACTTTTGCACTTGTATTAGTGTGGAAAAAACACTTTTTGCGCTTGTGATAGTGTTGAAAAACCATTTTTCGCACTTGTGTTAGTGTTGAAAAACCACTTTTCGCACTTGTGTTGGTGCAGGAAACCACTTTTGCACTTGTATTAGTGTGGAAAAAACACTTTTTGCACTTGTGATATTGTTGAAAAACCACTTTTTGCACTTGTGATAGTGTTGAAAAACCACTTTTCGCACTTGTGTTAGTGTTGAAAAACCACTTTTCGCACTTGTGTTAGTGTTGAAAAACCACTTTTTGCACTTGTGTTGGAGCAGGAAACCACTTTTGCACTTGTATTAGTGTGGAAAAACCACTTTTCGCACTTGGGTTAGTGTTGAAAAACCACTTTTCGCACTTGTGTTAGTGTTGAAAAACCACTTTTTGCACTTGTGTTAGTGTTGAAAAACCACTTTTCGCACTTGTGTTGGTGAATGAAACCACTTTTGCACTTGTATTAGTGTGGAAAAACCACTTTTCGCACTTGTGTTAGTGTTGAAAAACCACTTTTCGCACTTGTGTTAGTGTTGAAAAACCACTTTTCGCACTTGTGTTGGTGCAGGAAACCACTTTTGCACTTGTATTAGTGTGGAAAAAACACTTTTTGCACTTGTGATAGTGTTGAAAAACCACTTATCGCACTTGTGTTAGTGTTGAAAAACCACTTTTCGCACTTGTGTTGGTGCAGGAAACCACTTTTGCACTTGTATTAGTGTGGAAAAAACACTTTTTGCACTTGTGATAGTGTAGAAAAACCACTTTTCGCACTTGTGTTAGTGTTGAAAAACCACTTTTCGCACTTGTGTTGGTGTAGGAAACCACTTTTGCACTTGTACTAGTGTGGAAAAAACACTTTTTGCACTTGTGATAGTGTTGAAAAACCACTTTTCGCACTTGTGTTGGTGCAGGAAACCACTTTTGCACTTGTAGTAGTGTGGAAAAAACACTTTTTGCACTTGTGATAGTGTTGAAAAACCACTTTTCGCACTTGTGTTAGTGTTGAAAAACCACTTTTCGCACTTGTGTTGGTGCAGGAAACCACTTTTGCACTTGTATTAGTGTGGAAAAAACACTTTTTGCGCTTGTGATAGTGTTGAAAAACCATTTTTCGCACTTGTGTTAGTGTTGAAAAACCACTTTTCGCACTTGTGTTGGTGCAGGAAACCACTTTTGCACTTGTATTAGTGTTGAAAAACCACTTTTCGCACTTGTGTTAGTGTTGAAAAACCACTTTTCGCACTTGTGTTAGTGTTGAAAAACCACTTTTCGCACTTGTGTTGGTGCAGGAAACCACTTTTGCACTTGTATTAGTGTTGAAAAACCACTTTTCGCACTTGTGTTAGTGTTGAAAAACCACTTTTCGCACTTGTGTTAGTGTTGAAAAACCACTTTTCGCACTTGTGTTGGTGCAGGAAACCACTTTTGCACTTGTATTAGTGTGGAAAAAACACTTTTTGCACTTGTGATAGTGTTGAAAAACCACTTTTTGCACTTGTGTTAGTGTTGAAAAAACACTTTTCGCACTTGTGTTAGTGTTGAAAAACCACTTTTCACACTTGTGTTGGTGCAGGAAACCACTTTTGCACTTGTATTAGTGTGGAAAAAACACTTTCTGCACTTGTGATAGTGTTGAAAAACCACTTTTCGCACTTGTGTTAGTGTTGAAAAACCACTTTTCGCACTTGTTTTAGTGTTGAAAAACCACATTTCGCACTTGTGTTGGTGCAGGAAACCACTTTTGCACTTGTATTAGTGTGGAAAAAACACTTTTTGTACTTGTGATAGTGTTGAAAAACCACTTTTCGCACTTGTGTTAGTGTTGAAAAACCACTTTTCGCACTTGTGTTGGTGCAGGAAACCACTTTTGCACTTGTATTAGTGTGGAAAAAACACTTTTTGCACTTGTGATAGTGTTGAAAAACCACTTTTCGCACTTGTGTTAGTGTTGAAAAAGCACTTTTCGCACTTGTGTTGGTGCAGGAAACCACTTTTGCACATGTATTAGTGTGGAAAAAACACTTTTCGCACTTGTGTTAGTGTTGAAAAACCACTTTTCGCACTTGTGTTAGTGTTGAAAAACCACTTTTCGCACTTGTGTTGGTGCAGGAAACCACTTTTGCACTTGTATTAGTGTGGAAAAAACACTTTTTGCACTTGTGATAGTGTTGAAAAACCACTTTTCGCACTTGTGTTGGTGCAGGAAACCACTTTTGCACTTGTATTAGTGTGGAAAAAACACTTTTTGCACTTGTGATAGTGTTGAAAAACCACTTTTCGCACTTGTGTTAGTGTTGAAAAACCACTTTTCGCACTTGTGTTGGTGCAGGAAACCACTTTTGCACTTGTATTAGTGTGGAAAAAACACTTTTTGCACTTGTGATAGTGTTGAAAAACCACTTTTTGCACTTGTGTTAATGTTGAAAAACCACTTTTCGCACTTGTGTTAGTGTTGAAAAACCACTTTTCACACTTGTGTTGGTGCAGGAAACCACTTTTGCATTTGTATTAGTGTGGAAAAAACACTTTTTGCACTTGTGATAGTGTTGAAAAACCACTTTTCGCACTTGTGTTAGTGTTGAAAAACCACTTTTCGCACTTGTGTTAGTGTTGAAAAACCACTTTTTGCACTTGTGTTGGAGCAGGAAACCACTTTTGCACTTGTATTAGTGTGGAAAAACCACTTTTCGCACTTGGGTTAGTGTTGAAAAACCACTTTTCGCACTTGTGTTAGTGTTGAAAAACCACTTTTTGCACTTGTGTTAGTGTTGAAAAACCACTTTTCGCACTTGTGTTGGTGCAGGAAACCACTTTTGCACTTGTATTAGTGTGGAAAAACCACTTTTCGCACTTGTGTTAGTGTTGAAAAACCACTTTTCGCACTTGTGTTGGTGCAGGAAACCACTTTTGCACTTGTATTAGTGTGGAAAAAACACTTTTTGCACTTGTGATAGTGTTGAAAAACCACTTTTCGCACTTGTGTTAGTGTTGAAAAACCACTTTTCGCACTTGTGTTGGTGCAGGAAACCACTTTTGCACTTGTATTAGTGTGGAAAAAACAATTTTTGCACTTGTGATAGTGTAGAAAAACCACTTTTCGCACTTGTGTTAGTGTTGAAAAACCACTTTTCGCACTTGTGTTGGTGTAGGAAACCACTTTTGCACTTGTACTAGTGTGGAAAAAACACTTTTTGCACTTGTGATAGTGTTGAAAAACCACTTTTCGCACTTGTGTTGGTGCAGGAAACCACTTTTGCACTTGTAGTAGTGTGGAAAAAACACTTTTTGCACTTGTGATAGTGTTGAAAAACCACTTTTCACACTTGTGTTAGTGTTGAAAAACCACTTTTCGCACTTGTGTTGGTACAGGAAACCACTTTTGCACTTGTATTAGTGTGGAAAAAACACTTTTTGCGCTTGTGATAGTGTTGAAAAACCATTTTTCGCACTTGTGTTAGTGTTGAAAAACCACTTTTCGCACTTGTGTTGGTGCAGGAAACCACTTTTGCACTTGTATTAGTGTTGAAAAACCACTTTTCGCACTTGTGTTAGTGTTGAAAAACCACTTTTCGCACTTGTGTTAGTGTTGAAAAACCACTTTTCGCACTTGTGTTGGTGCAGGAAACCACTTTTGCACTTGTATTAGTGTTGAAAAACCACTTTTCGCACTTGTGTTACTGTTGAAAAACCACTTTTCGCACTTGTGTTAGTGTTGAAAAACCACTTTTCGCACTTGTGTTGGTGCAGGAAACCACTTTTGCACTTGTATTAGTGTGGAAAAAACACTTTTTGCACTTGTGATAGTGTTGAAAAACCACTTTTTGCACTTGTGTTAGTGTTGAAAAAACACTTTTCGCACTTGTTTTAGTGTTGAAAAACCACTTTTCACACTTGTGTTGGTGCAGGAAACCACTTTTGCACTTGTATTAGTGTGGAAAAAACACTTTTTGCACTTGTGATAGTGTTGAAAAACCACTTTTCGCACTTGTGTTAGTGTTGAAAAACCACTTTTCGCACTTGTTTTAGTGTTGAAAAACCACATTTCGCACTTGTGTTGGTGCAGGAAACCACTTTTGCACTTGTATTAGTGTGGAAAAAACACTTTTTGTACTTGTGATAGTGTTGAAAAACCACTTTTCGCACTTGTGTTAGTGTTGAAAAACCACTTTTCGCACTTGTGTTAGTGTGGAAAAAACACTTTTTGCACTTGTGATAGTGTTGAAAAACCACTTTTCGCACTTGTGTTAGTGTTGAAAACCACTTTTCGCACTTGTGTTAGTGTGGAAAAAACACTTTTTGCACTTGTGATAGTGTTGAAAAACCACTTTTCGCACTTGTGTTAGTGTTGAAAAACCACTTTTCACACTTGTGTTGGTGCAGGAAACCACTTTTGCACTTGTATTAGTGTGGAAAAACCACTTTTCGCACTTGGGTTAGTGTTGAAAAACCACTTTTCGCACTTGTGTTAGTGTTGAAAAACCACTTTTTGCACTTGTGTTAGTGTTGAAAAACCACTTTTCACACTTGTGTTGGTGCAGGAAACCACTTTTGCACTTGTATTAGTGTGGAAAAACCACTTTTCGCACTTGTGTTAGTTTTGAAAACCACTTTTCGCACTTGTGTTAGTGTTGAAAAACCACTTTTCGCACTTGTGTTGGTGCAGGAAACCACTTTTGCACTTGTATTAGTGTGGAAAAACCACTTTTCGCACTTGGGTTAGTGTTGAAAAACCACTTTTCGCACTTGTGTTAGTGTTGAAAAACCACTTTTTGCACTTGTGTTAGTGTTGAAAAACCACTTTTCGCACTTGTGTTGGTGCAGGAAACCACTTTTGCACTTATATTAGTGTGGAAAAACCACTTTTCGCACTTGTGTTAGCGTTGAAAAACCACTTTTCGCACTTGTGTTAGTGTTGAAAAACCACTTTTCGCACTTGTGTTGGTGCAGGAAACCACTTTTGCACTTGTATAAGTGTGGAAAAAACACTTTTTGCACTTGTGATAGTGTTGAAAAACCACTTTTCGCACTTGTGTTCGTGTTGAAAAACCACTTTTCGCACTTGTGTTGGTGCAGGAAACCACTTTTGCATTTGTATTAGTGTGGAAAAACCACTTTTCGCACTTGTGTTAGTGTTGAAAAACCACTTTTCGCACTTGTGTTAGTGTTGAAAAACCACTTTTCGCACTTGTGTTGGTGCAGGAAACCACTTTTGCACTTGTATTAGTGTGGAAAAAACACTTTTTGCACTTGTGATAGTGTTGAAAAACCACTTTTCGCACCTGTGTTAGTGTTGAAAAAACACTTTTCGCACTTGTGTTAGTGTTGAAAAACCACTTTTCGCACTTGTGTTGGTGCAGAAAACCACTTTTGCACTTGTATTAGTGTGGAAAAAACACTTTTTGCACTTGTGATAGTGTTGAAAAACCACTTTTCGCACTTGTGTTAGTGTTGAAAAACCACTTTTCCCACTTGTGTTGGTGCAGGAAACCACTTTTGTACTTGTATTAGTGTGGAAAAAACACTTTTTGCACTTGTGATAGTGTTGAAAAACCACTTTTCGCACTTGTGTTAGTGTTGAAAAAGCACTTTTCGCACTTGTGTTGGTGCAGGAAACCACTTTTGCACATGTATTAGTGTGGAAAAAACACTTTTCGCACTTGTGTTAGTGTTGAAAAACCACTTTTCGCACTTGTGTTAGTGTTGAAAAACCACTTTTCGCACTTGTGTTGGTGTAGGAAACCACTTTTGCACTTGTATTAGTGTGGAAAAAACACTTTTTGCACTTGTGATAGTGTTGAAAAACCACTTTTCGCACTTGTGTTGGTGCAGGAAACCACTTTTGCACTTGTATTAGTGTGGCAAAAACACTTTTTGCACTTGTGATAGTGTTGAAAAACCACTTTTCGCACTTGTGTTAGTGTTGAAAAACCACTTTTCGCACTTGTGTTGGTGCAGGAAACCACTTTTGCACTTGTATTAGTGTGGAAAAAACACTTTTTGCACTTGTGATAGTGTTGAAAAACCACTTTTTGCACTTGTGTTAATGTTGAAAAACCACTTTTCGCACTTGTGTTAGTGTTGAAAAACCACTTTTCACACTTGTGTTGGTGCAGGAAACCACTTTTGCATTTGTATTAGTGTGGAAAAAACACTTTTTGCACTTGTGATAGTGTTGAAAAACCACTTTTCGCACTTGTGTTAGTGTTGAAAAACCACTTTTCGCACTTGTGTTAGTGTTGAAAAACCACTTTTCGCACTTGTGTTGGAGCAGGAAACCACTTTTGCACTTGTATTAGTGTGGAAAAACCACTTTTCGCACTTGGGTTAGTGTTGAAAACCACTTTTCGCACTTGTGTTAGTGTTGAAAAACCACTTTTTGCACTTGTGTTAGTGTTGAAAAACCACTTTTCGCACTTGTGTTGGTGCAGGAAACCACTTTTGCACTTGTATTAGTGTGGAAAAACCACTTTTCGCACTTGTGTTAGTGTTGAAAAACCACTTTTCGCACTTGTGTTAGTGTTGAAAAACCACTTTTCGCACTTGTGTTGGTGCAGGAAACCACTTTTGCACTTGTATTAGTGTGGAAAAAACACTTTTTGCACTTGTGATAGTGTTGAAAAACCACTTTTCGCACTTGTGTTAGTGTTGAAAAACCACTTTTCGCACTTGTGTTGGTGCAGAAAACCACTTTTGCACTTGTATTAGTGTGGAAAAACCACTTTTCGCACTTGTGTTAGTGTTGAATAACGACTTTTCGCACTTGTGTTAGTGTTGAAAAACCACTTTTCGTACTTGTGTTGGTGCAGGAAACCACTTTTGCACTTGTATTAGTGTGGAAAAAACACTTTTTGCACTTGTGATAGTGTTGAAAAACCACTTTTCACACCTGTGTTAGTGTTGAAAAACCACTTTTCGCAATTGTGTTAGTGTTGAAAAACCACTTTTCGCACTTGTGTTGGTGCAGAAAACCACTTTTGCACTTGTATTAGTGTGGAAAAAACACTTTTTGCACTTGTGATAGTGTTGAAAAACCACTTTTCGCACTTGTGTTAGTGTTGAAAAACCACTTTTCCCACTTGTGTTGGTGCAGGAAACCACTTTTGTACTTGTATTAGTGTGGAAAAAACACTTTTTGCACTTGTGATAGTGTTGAAAAACCACTTTTCGCACTTGTGTTAGTGTTGAAAAAGCACTTTTCGCACTTGTGTTGGTGCAGGAAACCACTTTTGCACATGTATTAGTGTGGAAAAAACACTTTTCGCACTTGTGTTAGTGTTGAAAAACCACTTTTCGCACTTGTGTTAGTGTTGAAAAACCACTTTTCGCACTTGTGTTGGTGTAGGAAACCACTTTTGCACTTGTATTAGTGTGGAAAAACACTTTTTGCACTTGTGATAGTGTTGAAAAACCACTTTTCGCACTTGTGTTGGTGCAGGAAACCACTTTTGCACTTGTATTAGTGTGGAAAAAACACTTTTTGCACTTGTGATAGTGTTGAAAAACCACTTTTCGCACTTGTGTTAGTGTTGAAAAACCACTTTTCGCACTTGTGTTGGTGCAGGAAACCACTTTTGCACTTGTATTAGTGTGGAAAAAACACTTTTTGCACTTGTGATAGTGTTGAAAAACCACTTTTTGCACTTGTGTTAATGTTGAAAAACCACTTTTCGCACTTGTGTTAGTGTTGAAAAACCACTTTTCACACTTGTGTTGGTGCAGGAAACCACTTTTGCATTTGTATTAGTGTGGAAAAAACACTTTTTGCACTTGTGATAGTGTTGAAAAACCACTTTTCGCACTTGTGTTAGTGTTGAAAAACCACTTTTCGCACTTGTGTTAGTGTTGAAAAACCACTTTTCGCACTTGCGTTGGAGCAGGAAACCACTTTTGCACTTGTATTAGTGTGGAAAAACCACTTTTCGCACTTGGGTTAGTGTTGAAAAACCACTTTTCGCACTTGTGTTAGTGTTGAAAAAACACTTTTTGCACTTGTGTTAGTGTTGAAAAACCACTTTTCGCACTTGTGTTGGTGCAGGAAACCACTTTTGCACTTGTATTAGTGTGGAAAAACCACTTTTCGCACTTGTGTTAGTGTTGAAAAACCACTTTTCGCACTTGTGTTAGTGTTGAAAAACCACTTTTCGCACTTGTGTTGGTGCAGGAAACCACTTTTGCACTTGTATTAGTGTGGAAAAAACACTTTTTGCACTTGTGATAGTGTTGAAAAACCACTTTTCGCACTTGTGTTAGTGTTGAAAAACCACTTTTCGCACTTGTGTTGGTGCAGAAAACCACTTTTGCACTTGTATTAGTGTGGAAAAACCACTTTTCGCACTTGTGTTAGTGTTGAATAACGACTTTTCGCACTTGTGTTAGTGTTGAAAAACCACTTTTCGTACTTGTGTTGGTGCAGGAAACCACTTTTGCACTTGTATTAGTGTGGAAAAAACACTTTTTGCACTTGTGATAGTGTTGAAAAACCACTTTTCGCACCTGTGTTAGTGTTGAAAAACCACTTTTCGCAATTGTGTTAGTGTTGAAAAACCACTTTTCGCACTTGTGTTGGTGCAGAAAACCACTTTTGCACTTGTATTAGTGTGGAAAAAACACTTTTTGCACTTGTGATAGTGTTGAAAAACCACTTTTCGCACTTGTGTTAGTGTTGAAAAACCACTTTTCGCACTTGTGTTAGTGTTGAAAAACCACTTTTCGCACTTGTGTTGGTGCAGGAAACCACTTTTGCACTTGTATTAGTGTGGAAAAAACACTTTTTGCACTTGTGATAGTGTTGAAAAACCACTTTTCGCACTTGTGTTAGTGTTGAAAAAGCACTTTTCGCACTTGTGTTGGTGCAGGAAACCACTTTGCACTTGTATTAGTGTGGAAAAAACACTTTTCGCACTTGTGTTAGTGTTGAAAAACCACTTTTCGCACTTGTGTTAGTGTTGAAAAACCACTTTTCGCACTTGTGTTGGTGCAGGAAACCACTTTTGCACTTGTATTAGTGTGGAAAAAACACTTTTTGCACTTGTGATAGTGTTGAAAAACCACTTTTCGCACTTGTGTTGGTGTAGGAAACCACTTTTGCACTTGTATTAGTGTGGAAAAAACACTTTTTGCACTTGTGATAGTGTAGAAAAACCACTTTTCGAACTTGTGTTAGTGTTGAAAAACCACTTTTCGCACTTGTGTTGGTGCAGGAAACCACTTTTGCACTTGTATTAGTGTGGAAAAAACCCTTTTTGCACTTGTGATAGTGTTGAAAAACCACTTTTTGCACTTGTGTTAGTGTTGAAAAACGACTTTTCGCACTTGTGTTAGTGTTGAAAAACCACTTTTCACACTTGTGTTGGTGCAGGAAACCACTTTTGCACTTGTATTAGTGTGGAAAAAACACTTTTTGCACTTGTGATAGTGTTGAAAAACCACTTTTCGCACTTGTGTTAGTGTTGAAAAACCACTTTTCGCACTTGTGTTAGTGTTGAAAAACCACTTTTCGCACTTGTGTTGGTGCAGGAAACCACTTTTGCACTTGTATTGGTGTGGAAAAAACACTTTTTGCACTTGTGATAGTGTTGAAAAACCACTTTTCGCACTTGTGTTAGTGTTGAAAAACCACTTTTCGCACTTGTGTTATTGTTGAAAAACCACTTTTCGCACTTGTGTTTGTGCAGGAAACCACTTTTGCACTTGTATTAGTGTGGAAAAAACACTTTTCGCACTTGTGTTAGTGTTGAAAAACCACTTTTCGCACTTGTGTTAGTGTTGAAAAACCACTTTTCGCACTTGTGTTGGTGCAGGAAACCACTTTTGCACTTGTATTAGTGTGGAAAAACCACTATTCGCACTTGTGTTAGTGTTGAAAAACCACTTTTCGCACTTGTGTTAGTGTTGAAAAACCACTTTTCGCACTTGTGTTGGTGCAGGAAACCACTTTTGCACTTGTATTAGTGTGGAAAAAACACTTTTTGCACTTGTGATAGTGTTGAAAAACCACTTTTCACACTTGTGTTAGTGTTGAAAAACCACTTTTCGCACTTGTGTTGGTGCGGGAAACCACTTTTGCATTTGTATTAGTGTGGAAAAACCACTTTTCGCACTTGGGTTAGTGTTGAAAAACAACTTTTCGCACTTGTGTTAGTGTTGAAAAAACACTTTTCGCACTTGTGTTGGTGCAGGAAACCACTTTTGCATTTGTATTAATGTGTAAAAAACACTTTTTGTACTTGTTATAGTGTTGAAAAACCACTTTTCGCACTTGTGTTAGTGTTGAAAAACCACTTTTCGCACTTGTGTTAGTGTGGAAAAAACACTTTTTGCACTTGTGATAGTGTTGAAAAACCACTTTTCGCACTTGTGTTAGTGTTGAAAACCACTTTTCGCACTTGTGTTAGTGTGGAAAAAACACTTTTTGCACTTGTGATAGTGTTGAAAAACCACTTTTCGCACTTGTGTTAGTGTTGAAAAACCACTTTTCACACTTGTGTTGGTGCAGGAAACCACTTTTGCACTTGTATTAGTGTGGAAAAACCACTTTTCGCACTTGGGTTAGTGTTGAAAAACCACTTTTCGCACTTGTGTTAGTGTTGAAAAACCACTTTTTGCACTTGTGTTAGTGTTGAAAAACCACTTTTCACACTTGTGTTGGTGCAGGAAACCACTTTTGCACTTGTATTAGTGTGGAAAAACCACTTTTCGCACTTGTGTTAGTTTTGAAAACCACTTTTCGCACTTGTGTTAGTGTTGAAAAACCACTTTTCGCACTTGTGTTGGTGCAGGAAACCACTTTTGCACTTGTATTAGTGTGGAAAAACCACTTTTCGCACTTGGGTTAGTGTTGAAAAACCACTTTTCGCACTTGTGTTAGTGTTGAAAAACCACTTTTTGCACTTGTGTTAGTGTTGAAAAACCACTTTTCGCACTTGTGTTGGTGCAGGAAACCACTTTTGCACTTATATTAGTGTGGAAAAACCACTTTTCGCACTTGTGTTAGCGTTGAAAAACCACTTTTCGCACTTGTGTTAGTGTTGAAAAACCACTTTTCGCACTTGTGTTGGTGCAGGAAACCACTTTTGCACTTGTATAAGTGTGGAAAAAACACTTTTTGCACTTGTGATAGTGTTGAAAAACCACTTTTCGCACTTGTGTTCGTGTTGAAAAACCACTTTTCGCACTTGTGTTGGTGCAGGAAACCACTTTTGCATTTGTATTAGTGTGGAAAAACCACTTTTCGCACTTGTGTTAGTGTTGAAAAACCACTTTTCGCACTTGTGTTAGTGTTGAAAAACCACTTTTCGCACTTGTGTTGGTGCAGGAAACCACTTTTGCACTTGTATTAGTGTGGAAAAAACACTTTTTGCACTTGTGATAGTGTTGAAAAACCACTTTTCGCACCTGTGTTAGTGTTGAAAAAACACTTTTCGCACTTGTGTTAGTGTTGAAAAACCACTTTTCGCACTTGTGTTGGTGCAGAAAACCACTTTTGCACTTGTATTAGTGTGGAAAAAACACTTTTTGCACTTGTGATAGTGTTGAAAAACCACTTTTCGCACTTGTGTTAGTGTTGAAAAACCACTTTTCCCACTTGTGTTGGTGCAGGAAACCACTTTTGTACTTGTATTAGTGTGGAAAAAACACTTTTTGCACTTGTGATAGTGTTGAAAAACCACTTTTCGCACTTGTGTTAGTGTTGAAAAAGCACTTTTCGCACTTGTGTTGGTGCAGGAAACCACTTTTGCACATGTATTAGTGTGGAAAAAACACTTTTCGCACTTGTGTTAGTGTTGAAAAACCACTTTTCGCACTTGTGTTAGTGTTGAAAAACCACTTTTCGCACTTGTGTTGGTGTAGGAAACCACTTTTGCACTTGTATTAGTGTGGAAAAAACACTTTTTGCACTTGTGATAGTGTTGAAAAACCACTTTTCGCACTTGTGTTGGTGCAGGAAACCACTTTTGCACTTGTATTAGTGTGGCAAAAACACTTTTTGCACTTGTGATAGTGTTGAAAAACCACTTTTCGCACTTGTGTTAGTGTTGAAAAACCACTTTTCGCACTTGTGTTGGTGCAGGAAACCACTTTTGCACTTGTATTAGTGTGGAAAAAACACTTTTTGCACTTGTGATAGTGTTGAAAAACCACTTTTTGCACTTGTGTTAATGTTGAAAAACCACTTTTCGCACTTGTGTTAGTGTTGAAAAACCACTTTTCACACTTGTGTTGGTGCAGGAAACCACTTTTGCATTTGTATTAGTGTGGAAAAAACACTTTTTGCACTTGTGATAGTGTTGAAAAACCACTTTTCGCACTTGTGTTAGTGTTGAAAAACCACTTTTCGCACTTGTGTTAGTGTTGAAAAACCACTTTTCGCACTTGTGTTGGAGCAGGAAACCACTTTTGCACTTGTATTAGTGTGGAAAAACCACTTTTCGCACTTGGGTTAGTGTTGAAAACCACTTTTCGCACTTGTGTTAGTGTTGAAAAACCACTTTTTGCACTTGTGTTAGTGTTGAAAAACCACTTTTCGCACTTGTGTTGGTGCAGGAAACCACTTTTGCACTTGTATTAGTGTGGAAAAACCACTTTTCGCACTTGTGTTAGTGTTGAAAAACCACTTTTCGCACTTGTGTTAGTGTTGAAAAACCACTTTTCGCACTTGTGTTGGTGCAGGAAACCACTTTTGCACTTGTATTAGTGTGGAAAAAACACTTTTTGCACTTGTGATAGTGTTGAAAAACCACTTTTCGCACTTGTGTTAGTGTTGAAAAACCACTTTTCGCACTTGTGTTGGTGCAGAAAACCACTTTTGCACTTGTATTAGTGTGGAAAAACCACTTTTCGCACTTGTGTTAGTGTTGAATAACGACTTTTCGCACTTGTGTTAGTGTTGAAAAACCACTTTTCGTACTTGTGTTGGTGCAGGAAACCACTTTTGCACTTGTATTAGTGTGGAAAAAACACTTTTTGCACTTGTGATAGTGTTGAAAAACCACTTTTCACACCTGTGTTAGTGTTGAAAAACCACTTTTCGCAATTGTGTTAGTGTTGAAAAACCACTTTTCGCACTTGTGTTGGTGCAGAAAACCACTTTTGCACTTGTATTAGTGTGGAAAAAACACTTTTTGCACTTGTGATAGTGTTGAAAAACCACTTTTCGCACTTGTGTTAGTGTTGAAAAACCACTTTTCCCACTTGTGTTGGTGCAGGAAACCACTTTTGTACTTGTATTAGTGTGGAAAAAACACTTTTTGCACTTGTGATAGTGTTGAAAAACCACTTTTCGCACTTGTGTTAGTGTTGAAAAAGCACTTTTCGCACTTGTGTTGGTGCAGGAAACCACTTTTGCACATGTATTAGTGTGGAAAAAACACTTTTCGCACTTGTGTTAGTGTTGAAAAACCACTTTTCGCACTTGTGTTAGTGTTGAAAAACCACTTTTCGCACTTGTGTTGGTGTAGGAAACCACTTTTGCACTTGTATTAGTGTGGAAAAACACTTTTTGCACTTGTGATAGTGTTGAAAAACCACTTTTCGCACTTGTGTTGGTGCAGGAAACCACTTTTGCACTTGTATTAGTGTGGAAAAAACACTTTTTGCACTTGTGATAGTGTTGAAAAACCACTTTTCGCACTTGTGTTAGTGTTGAAAAACCACTTTTCGCACTTGTGTTGGTGCAGGAAACCACTTTTGCACTTGTATTAGTGTGGAAAAAACACTTTTTGCACTTGTGATAGTGTTGAAAAACCACTTTTTGCACTTGTGTTAATGTTGAAAAACCACTTTTCGCACTTGTGTTAGTGTTGAAAAACCACTTTTCACACTTGTGTTGGTGCAGGAAACCACTTTTGCATTTGTATTAGTGTGGAAAAAACACTTTTTGCACTTGTGATAGTGTTGAAAAACCACTTTTCGCACTTGTGTTAGTGTTGAAAAACCACTTTTCGCACTTGTGTTAGTGTTGAAAAACCACTTTTCGCACTTGCGTTGGAGCAGGAAACCACTTTTGCACTTGTATTAGTGTGGAAAAACCACTTTTCGCACTTGGGTTAGTGTTGAAAAACCACTTTTCGCACTTGTGTTAGTGTTGAAAAAACACTTTTTGCACTTGTGTTAGTGTTGAAAAACCACTTTTCGCACTTGTGTTGGTGCAGGAAACCACTTTTGCACTTGTATTAGTGTGGAAAAACCACTTTTCGCACTTGTGTTAGTGTTGAAAAACCACTTTTCGCACTTGTGTTAGTGTTGAAAAACCACTTTTCGCACTTGTGTTGGTGCAGGAAACCACTTTTGCACTTGTATTAGTGTGGAAAAAACACTTTTTGCACTTGTGATAGTGTTGAAAAACCACTTTTCGCACTTGTGTTAGTGTTGAAAAACCACTTTTCGCACTTGTGTTGGTGCAGAAAACCACTTTTGCACTTGTATTAGTGTGGAAAAACCACTTTTCGCACTTGTGTTAGTGTTGAATAACGACTTTTCGCACTTGTGTTAGTGTTGAAAAACCACTTTTCGTACTTGTGTTGGTGCAGGAAACCACTTTTGCACTTGTATTAGTGTGGAAAAAACACTTTTTGCACTTGTGATAGTGTTGAAAAACCACTTTTCGCACCTGTGTTAGTGTTGAAAAACCACTTTTCGCAATTGTGTTAGTGTTGAAAAACCACTTTTCGCACTTGTGTTGGTGCAGAAAACCACTTTTGCACTTGTATTAGTGTGGAAAAAACACTTTTTGCACTTGTGATAGTGTTGAAAAACCACTTTTCGCACTTGTGTTAGTGTTGAAAAACCACTTTTCGCACTTGTGTTAGTGTTGAAAAACCACTTTTCGCACTTGTGTTGGTGCAGGAAACCACTTTTGCACTTGTATTAGTGTGGAAAAAACACTTTTTGCACTTGTGATAGTGTTGAAAAACCACTTTTCGCACTTGTGTTAGTGTTGAAAAAGCACTTTTCGCACTTGTGTTGGTGCAGGAAACCACTTTGCACTTGTATTAGTGTGGAAAAAACACTTTTCGCACTTGTGTTAGTGTTGAAAAACCACTTTTCGCACTTGTGTTAGTGTTGAAAAACCACTTTTCGCACTTGTGTTGGTGCAGGAAACCACTTTTGCACTTGTATTAGTGTGGAAAAAACACTTTTTGCACTTGTGATAGTGTTGAAAAACCACTTTTCGCACTTGTGTTGGTGTAGGAAACCACTTTTGCACTTGTATTAGTGTGGAAAAAACACTTTTTGCACTTGTGATAGTGTAGAAAAACCACTTTTCGCACTTGTGTTAGTGTTGAAAAACCACTTTTCGCACTTGTGTTGGTGCAGGAAACCACTTTTGCACTTGTATTAGTGTGGAAAAAACCCTTTTTGCACTTGTGATAGTGTTGAAAAACCACTTTTTGCACTTGTGTTAGTGTTGAAAAACGACTTTTCGCACTTGTGTTAGTGTTGAAAAACCACTTTTCACACTTGTGTTGGTGCAGGAAACCACTTTTGCACTTGTATTAGTGTGGAAAAAACACTTTTTGCACTTGTGATAGTGTTGAAAAACCACTTTTCGCACTTGTGTTAGTGTTGAAAAACCACTTTTCGCACTTGTGTTAGTGTTGAAAAACCACTTTTCGCACTTGTGTTGGTGCAGGAAACCACTTTTGCACTTGTATTGGTGTGGAAAAAACACTTTTTGCACTTGTGATAGTGTTGAAAAACCACTTTTCGCACTTGTGTTAGTGTTGAAAAACCACTTTTCGCACTTGTGTTATTGTTGAAAAACCACTTTTCGCACTTGTGTTTGTGCAGGAAACCACTTTTGCACTTGTATTAGTGTGGAAAAAACACTTTTCGCACTTGTGTTAGTGTTGAAAAACCACTTTTCGCACTTGTGTTAGTGTTGAAAAACCACTTTTCGCACTTGTGTTGGTGCAGGAAACCACTTTTGCACTTGTATTAGTGTGGAAAAACCACTATTCGCACTTGTGTTAGTGTTGAAAAACCACTTTTCGCACTTGTGTTAGTGTTGAAAAACCACTTTTCGCACTTGTGTTGGTGCAGGAAACCACTTTTGCACTTGTATTAGTGTGGAAAAAACACTTTTTGCACTTGTGATAGTGTTGAAAAACCACTTTTCACACTTGTGTTAGTGTTGAAAAACCACTTTTCGCACTTGTGTTGGTGCGGGAAACCACTTTTGCATTTGTATTAGTGTGGAAAAACCACTTTTCGCACTTGGGTTAGTGTTGAAAAACAACTTTTCGCACTTGTGTTAGTGTTGAAAAAACACTTTTCGCACTTGTGTTGGTGCAGGAAACCACTTTTGCACTTGTATTAGTGTGGAAAAACCACTTTTCGCACTTGTGTTAGTGTTGAAAAACCACTTTTCGCACTTGTGTTAGTGTTGAAAAACCACTTTTCGCACTTGTGTTGGTGCAGGAAACCACTTTTGCACTTGTATTAGTGTGGAAAAAACACTTTTTGCACTTGTGATAGTGTAGAAAAACCACTTTTCGCACTTGTGTTAGTGTTGAAAAACCACTTTTCGCACTTGTGTTGGTGTAGGAAACCACTTTTGCACTTGTACTAGTGTGGAAAAAACACTTTTTGCACTTGTGATAGTGTAGAAAAACCACTTTTCGCACTTGTGTTAGTGTTGAAAAACCACTTTTCGCACTTGTGTTGGTGCAGGAAACCACTTTTGCACTTGTATTAGTGTGGAAAAAACACTTTTTGCACTTGTGATAGTGTTGAAAAACCACTTTTTGCACTTGTGTTAGTGTTGAAAAACGACTTTTCGCACTTGTGTTAGTGTTGAAAAACCACTTTTCACACTTGTGTTGGTGCAGGAAACCACTTTTGCACTTGTATTAGTGTGGAAAAAACACTTTTTGCACTTGTGATAGTGTTGAAAAACCACTTTTCGCACTTGTGTTAGTGTTGAAAAACCACTTTTCGCACTTGTGTTAGTGTTGAAAAACCACTTTTCGCACTTGTGTTGGTGCAGGAAACCACTTTTGCACTTGTATTAGTGTGGAAAAAACACTTTTTGCACTTGTGATAGTGTTGAAAAACCACTTTTCGCACCTGTGTTAGTGTTGAAAAACCACTTTTCGCACTTGTGTTAGTGTTGAAAAAACACTTTTCGCACTTGTGTTGGTGCAGAAAACCACTTTTGCACTTGTATTAGTGTGGAAAAAACACTTTTTGCACTTGTGATAGTGTTGAAAAACCACTTTTCGCACTTGTGTTAGTGTTGAAAAACAACTTTTCGCACTTGTGTTAGTGTTGAAAAACCACTTTTCGCACTTGTGTTGGTGCAGGAAACCACTTTTGCACTTGTATTAGTGTGGAAAAAACACTTTTTGCACTTGTGATAGTGTTGAAAAACCACTTTTCGCACTTGTGTTAGTGTTGAAAAACCACTTTTCGCACTTGTGTTGGTGCAGGAAACCACTTTTGCACTTGTATTAGTGTGGAAAAACCACTTTTCGCACTTGTGTTAGTGTTGAAAAACCACTTTTCGCACTTGTGTTAGTGTTGAAAAACCACTTTTCGCACTTGTGTTGGTGCAGGAAACCACTTTTGCACTTGTATTAGTGTGGAAAAAACACTTTTTGCACTTGTGATAGTGTTGAAAAACCACTTTTCGCACCTGTGTTAGTGTTGAAAAACCACTTTTCGCAATTGTGTTAGTGTTGAAAAACCACTTTTCGCACTTGTGTTGGTGCAGAAAACCACTTTTGCACTTGTATTAGTGTGGAAAAAACACTTTTT
The DNA here is from genome assembly GCF_964187855.1 of Myxine glutinosa. Classification (NCBI taxonomy): domain Eukaryota; kingdom Metazoa; phylum Chordata; class Myxini; order Myxiniformes; family Myxinidae; genus Myxine; species Myxine glutinosa. The sequence continues at coordinate 86,108 of NW_027616749.1, forward strand.
GCACTTGTGATAGTGTTGAAAAACCACTTTTCGCACTTGTGTTAGTGTTGAAAAACCACTTTTCGCACTTGTGTTAGTGTTGAAAAACCACTTTTCGCACTTGTGTTGGTGCAGGAAACCACTTTTGCACTTGTATTAGTGTGGAAAAAACACTTTTTGCACTTGTGATAGTGTTGAAAAACCACTTTTCGCACTTGTGTTAGTGTTGAAAAAGCACTTTTCGCACTTGTGTTGGTGCAGGAAACCACTTTTGCACTTGTATTAGTGTGGAAAAAACACTTTTCGCACTTGTGTTAGTGTTGAAAAACCACTTTTCGCACTTGTGTTAGTGTTGAAAAACCACTTTTCGCACCTGTGTTGGTGCAGGAAACCACTTTTGCACTTGTATTAGTGTGGAAAAAACACTTTTTGCACTTGTGATAGTGTTGAAAAACCACTTTTCGCACTTGTGTTGGTGTAGGAAACCACTTTTGCACTTGTATTAGTGTGGAAAAAACACTTTTTGCACTTGTGATAGTGTAGAAAAACCACTTTTCGCACTTGTGTTAGTGTTGAAAAACCACTTTTCGCACTTGTGTTGGTGCAGGAAACCACTTTTGCACTTGTATTAGTGTGGAAAAAACACTTTTTGCACTTGTGATAGTGTTGAAAAACCACTTTTTGCACTTGTGTTAGTGTTGAAAAACGACTTTTCGCACTTGTGTTAGTGTTGAAAAACCACTTTTCACACTTGTGTTGGTGCAGGAAACCACTTTTGCACTTGTATTAGTGTGGAAAAAACACTTTTTGCACTTGTGATAGTGTTGAAAAACCACTTTTCGCACTTGTGTTAGTGTTGAAAAACCACTTTTCGCACTTGTGTTATTGTTGAAAAACCACTTTTCGCACTTGTGTTGGTGCAGGAAACCACTTTTGCACTTGTATTAGTGTGGAAAAAACACTTTTCGCACTTGTGTTAGTGTTGAAAAACCACTTTTCGCACTTGTGTTAGTGTTGAAAAACCACTTTTCACACTTGTGTTGGTGCAGGAAACCACTTTTGCACTTGTATTAGTGTGGAAAAACCACTATTCGCACTTGTGTTAGTGTTGAAAAACCACTTTTCGCACTTGTGTTAGTGTTGAAAAACCACTTTTCGCACTTGTGTTGGTGCAGGAAACCACTTTTGCACTTGTATTAGTGTGGAAAAAACACTTTTTGCACTTGTGATAGTGTTGAAAAACCACTTTTCACACTTGTGTTAGTGTTGAAAAACCACTTTTCGCACTTGTGTTGGTGCAGGAAACCACTTTTGCATTTGTATTAGTGTGGAAAAACCACTTTTCGCACTTGGGTTAGTGTTGAAAAACAACTTTTCGCACTTGTGTTAGTGTTGAAAAACCACTTTTCGCACTTGTGTTGGTGCAGGAAACCACTTTTGCACTTGTATTAGTGTGGAAAAACCACTTTTCGCACTTGTGTTAGTGTTGAAAAACCACTTTTCGCACTTGTGTTAGTGTTGAAAAACCACTTTTCGCACTTGTGTTGGTGCAGGAAACCACTTTTGCACTTGTATTAGTGTGGAAAAAACACTTTTTGCACTTGTGATAGTGTAGAAAAACCACTTTTCGCACTTGTGTTAGTGTTGAAAAACCACTTTTCGCACTTGTGTTGGTGTAGGAAACCACTTTTGCACTTGTACTAGTGTGGAAAAAACACTTTTTGCACTTGTGATAGTGTAGAAAAACCACTTTTCGCACTTGTGTTAGTGTTGAAAAACCACTTTTCGCACTTGTGTTGGTGCAGGAAACCACTTTTGCACTTGTATTAGTGTGGAAAAAACACTTTTTGCACTTGTGATAGTGTTGAAAAACCACTTTTTGCACTTGTGTTAGTGTTGAAAAACGACTTTTCGCACTTGTGTTAGTGTTGAAAAACCACTTTTCACACTTGTGTTGGTGCAGGAAACCACTTTTGCACTTGTATTAGTGTGGAAAAAACACTTTTTGCACTTGTGATAGTGTTGAAAAACCACTTTTCGCACTTGTGTTAGTGTTGAAAAACCACTTTTCGCACTTGTGTTAGTGTTGAAAAACCACTTTTTGCACTTGTGTTCGTGCAGGAAACCACTTTTGCACTTGTATTAGTGTGGAAAAAACACTTTTTGCACTTGTGATAGTGTTGAAAAACCACTTTTCGCACTTGTGTTAGTGTTGAAAAACCACTTTTCGCACTTATGTTATTGTTGAAAAACCACTTTTCGCACTTGTGTTGGTGCAGGAAACCACTTTTGCACTTGTATTAGTGTGGAAAAAACACTTTTTGCACTTGTGATAGTGTTGAAAAACCACTTTTCGTACTTGTGTTAGTGTTGAAAAACCACTTTTCGCACTTGTGTTGGTGCAGGAAACCACTTTTGCACTTGTATTAGTGTGGAAAAAACACTTTTCGCACTTGTGTTAGTGTTGAAAAACCACTTTTCGCACTTGTGTTAGTGTTGAAAAACCACTTTTCGCACTTGTGTTGGTGCAGGAAACCACTTTTGCACTTGTATTAGTGTGGAAAAACCACTATTCGCACTTGTGTTAGTGTTGAAAAACCACTTTTCGCACTTGTGTTAGTGTTGAAAAACCACTTTTCGCACTTGTGTTAGTGTTGAAAAACCACTTTTCGCACCTGTGTTGGTGCAGGAAACCACTTTTGCACTTGTATTAGTGTGGAAAAAACACTTTTTGCACTTGTGATAGTGTTGAAAAACCACTTTTCGCACTTGTGTTGGTGTAGGAAACCACTTTTGCACTTGTATTAGTGTGGAAAAAACACTTTTTGCACTTGTGATAGTGTAGAAAAATCACTTTTCGCACTTGTGTTAGTGTTGAAAAACCACTTTTCGCACTTGTGTTGGTGCAGGAAACCACTTTTGCACTTGTATTAGTGTGGAAAAAACACTTTTTGCACTTGTGATAGTGTTGAAAAACCACTTTTTGCACTTGTGTTAGTGTTGAAAAACGACTTTTCGCACTTGTGTTAGTGTTGAAAAACCACTTTTCACACTTGTGTTGGTGCAGGAAACCACTTTTGCACTTGTATTAGTATGGAAAAAACACTTTTTGCACTTGTGATAGTGTTGAAAAACCACTTTTCGCACTTGTGTTAGTGTTGAAAAACCACTTTTCGCACTTGTGTTATTGTTGAAAAACCACTTTTCGCACTTGTGTTGGTGCAGGAAACCACTTTTGCACTTGTATTAGTGTGGAAAAAACACTTTTCGCACTTGTGTTAGTGTTGAAAAACCACTTTTCGCACTTGTGTTAGTGTTGAAAAACCACTTTTCACACTTGTGTTGGTGCAGGAAACCACTTTTGCACTTGTATTAGTGTGGAAAAACCACTATTCGCACTTGTGTTAGTGTTGAAAAACCACTTTTCGCACTTGTGTTAGTGTTGAAAAACCACTTTTCGCACTTGTGTTGGTGCAGGAAACCACTTTTGCACTTGTATTAGTGTGGAAAAAACACTTTTTGCACTTGTGATAGTGTAGAAAAACCACTTTTCGCACTTGTGTTAGTGTTGAAAAACCACTTTTCGCACTTGTGTTGGTGTAGGAAACCACTTTTGCACTTGTACTAGTGTGGAAAAAACACTTTTTGCACTTGTGATAGTGTAGAAAAACCACTTTTCGCACTTGTGTTAGTGTTGAAAAACCACTTTTCGCACTTGTGTTGGTGCAGGAAACCACTTTTGCACTTGTATTAGTGTGGAAAAAACACTTTTTGCACTTGTGATAGTGTTGAAAAACCACTTTTTGCACTTGTGTTAGTGTTGAAAAATGACTTTTCGCACTTGTGTTAGTGTTGAAAAACCACTTTTCACACTTGTGTTGGTGCAGGAAACCACTTTTGCACTTGTATTAGTGTGGAAAAAACACTTTTTGCACTTGTGATAGTGTTGAAAAACCACTTTTCGCACTTGTGTTAGTGTTGAAAAACCACTTTTCGCACTTGTGTTAGTGTTGAAAAACCACTTTTCGCACTTGTGTTGGTGCAGGAAACCACTTTTGCACTTGTATTAGTGTGGAAAAAACACTTTTTGCACTTGTGATAGTGTTGAAAAACCACTTTTCGCACCTGTGTTAGTGTTGAAAAACCACTTTTCGCACTTGTGTTAGTGTTGAAAAAACACTTTTCGCACTTGTGTTGGTGCAGAAAACCACTTTTGCACTTGTATTAGTGTGGAAAAAACACTTTTTGCACTTGTGATAGTGTTGAAAAACCACTTTTCGCACTTGTGTTAGTGTTGAAAAACAACTTTTCGCACTTGTGTTAGTGTTGAAAAACCACTTTTCGCACTTGTGTTGGTGCAGGAAACCACTTTTGCACTTGTATTAGTGTGGAAAAAACACTTTTTGCACTTGTGATAGTGTTGAAAAACCACTTTTCGCACTTGTGTTAGTGTTGAAAAACCACTTTTCGCACTTGTGTTGGTGCAGGAAACCACTTTTGCACTTGTATTAGTGTGGAAAAACCACTTTTCGCACTTGTGTTAGTGTTGAAAAACCACTTTTCGCACTTGTGTTAGTGTTGAAAAACCACTTTTCGCACTTGTGTTGGTGCAGGAAACCACTTTTGCACTTGTATTAGTGTGGAAAAAACACTTTTTGCACTTGTGATAGTGTTGAAAAACCACTTTTCGCACCTGTGTTAGTGTTGAAAAACCACTTTTCGCAATTGTGTTAGTGTTGAAAAACCACTTTTCGCACTTGTGTTGGTGCAGAAAACCACTTTTGCACTTGTATTAGTGTGGAAAAAACACTTTTTGCACTTGTGATAGTGTTGAAAAACCACTTTTCGCACTTGTGTTAGTGTTGAAAAACCACTTTTCGCACTTGTGTTAGTGTTGAAAAACCACTTTTCGCACTTGTGTTGGTGCAGGAAACCACTTTTGCACTTGTATTAGTGTGGAAAAAACACTTTTTGCACTTGTGATAGTGTTGAAAAACCACTTTTCGCACTTGTGTTAGTGTTGAAAAAGCACTTTTCGCACTTGTGTTGGTGCAGGAAACCACTTTTGCACTTGTATTAGTGTGGAAAAAACACTTTTCGCACTTGTGTTAGTGTTGAAAAACCACTTTTCGCACTTGTGTTAGTGTTGAAAAACCACTTTTCGCACCTGTGTTGGTGCAGGAAACCACTTTTGCACTTGTATTAGTGTGGAAAAAACACTTTTTGCACTTGTGATAGTGTTGAAAAACCACTTTTCGCACTTGTGTTGGTGTAGGAAACCACTTTTGCACTTGTATTAGTGTGGAAAAAACACTTTTTGCACTTGTGATAGTGTAGAAAAACCACTTTTCGCACTTGTGTTAGTGTTGAAAAACCACTTTTCGCACTTGTGTTGGTGCAGGAAACCACTTTTGCACTTGTATTAGTGTGGAAAAAACACTTTTTGCACTTGTGATAGTGTTGAAAAACCACTTTTTGCACTTGTGTTAGTGTTGAAAAACGACTTTTCGCACTTGTGTTAGTGTTGAAAAACCACTTTTCACACTTGTGTTGGTGCAGGAAACCACTTTTGCACTTGTATTAGTGTGGAAAAAACACTTTTTGCACTTGTGATAGTGTTGAAAAACCACTTTTCGCACTTGTGTTAGTGTTGAAAAACCACTTTTCGCACTTGTGTTATTGTTGAAAAACCACTTTTCGCACTTGTGTTGGTGCAGGAAACCACTTTTGCACTTGTATTAGTGTGGAAAAAACACTTTTCGCACTTGTGTTAGTGTTGAAAAACCACTTTTCGCACTTGTGTTAGTGTTGAAAAACCACTTTTCACACTTGTGTTGGTGCAGGAAACCACTTTTGCACTTGTATTAGTGTGGAAAAACCACTATTCGCACTTGTGTTAGTGTTGAAAAACCACTTTTCGCACTTGTGTTAGTGTTGAAAAACCACTTTTCGCACTTGTGTTGGTGCAGGAAACCACTTTTGCACTTGTATTAGTGTGGAAAAAACACTTTTTGCACTTGTGATAGTGTTGAAAAACCACTTTTCACACTTGTGTTAGTGTTGAAAAACCACTTTTCGCACTTGTGTTGGTGCAGGAAACCACTTTTGCATTTGTATTAGTGTGGAAAAACCACTTTTCGCACTTGGGTTAGTGTTGAAAAACAACTTTTCGCACTTGTGTTAGTGTTGAAAAACCACTTTTCGCACTTGTGTTGGTGCAGGAAACCACTTTTGCACTTGTATTAGTGTGGAAAAACCACTTTTCGCACTTGTGTTAGTGTTGAAAAACCACTTTTCGCACTTGTGTTAGTGTTGAAAAACCACTTTTCGCACTTGTGTTGGTGCAGGAAACCACTTTTGCACTTGTATTAGTGTGGAAAAAACACTTTTTGCACTTGTGATAGTGTAGAAAAACCACTTTTCGCACTTGTGTTAGTGTTGAAAAACCACTTTTCGCACTTGTGTTGGTGTAGGAAACCACTTTTGCACTTGTACTAGTGTGGAAAAAACACTTTTTGCACTTGTGATAGTGTAGAAAAACCACTTTTCGCACTTGTGTTAGTGTTGAAAAACCACTTTTCGCACTTGTGTTGGTGCAGGAAACCACTTTTGCACTTGTATTAGTGTGGAAAAAACACTTTTTGCACTTGTGATAGTGTTGAAAAACCACTTTTTGCACTTGTGTTAGTGTTGAAAAACGACTTTTCGCACTTGTGTTAGTGTTGAAAAACCACTTTTCACACTTGTGTTGGTGCAGGAAACCACTTTTGCACTTGTATTAGTGTGGAAAAAACACTTTTTGCACTTGTGATAGTGTTGAAAAACCACTTTTCGCACTTGTGTTAGTGTTGAAAAACCACTTTTCGCACTTGTGTTAGTGTTGAAAAACCACTTTTTGCACTTGTGTTCGTGCAGGAAACCACTTTTGCACTTGTATTAGTGTGGAAAAAACACTTTTTGCACTTGTGATAGTGTTGAAAAACCACTTTTCGCACTTGTGTTAGTGTTGAAAAACCACTTTTCGCACTTATGTTATTGTTGAAAAACCACTTTTCGCACTTGTGTTGGTGCAGGAAACCACTTTTGCACTTGTATTAGTGTGGAAAAAACACTTTTTGCACTTGTGATAGTGTTGAAAAACCACTTTTCGTACTTGTGTTAGTGTTGAAAAACCACTTTTCGCACTTGTGTTGGTGCAGGAAACCACTTTTGCACTTGTATTAGTGTGGAAAAAACACTTTTCGCACTTGTGTTAGTGTTGAAAAACCACTTTTCGCACTTGTGTTAGTGTTGAAAAACCACTTTTCGCACTTGTGTTGGTGCAGGAAACCACTTTTGCACTTGTATTAGTGTGGAAAAACCACTATTCGCACTTGTGTTAGTGTTGAAAAACCACTTTTCGCACTTGTGTTAGTGTTGAAAAACCACTTTTCGCACTTGTGTTAGTGTTGAAAAACCACTTTTCGCACCTGTGTTGGTGCAGGAAACCACTTTTGCACTTGTATTAGTGTGGAAAAAACACTTTTTGCACTTGTGATAGTGTTGAAAAACCACTTTTCGCACTTGTGTTGGTGTAGGAAACCACTTTTGCACTTGTATTAGTGTGGAAAAAACACTTTTTGCACTTGTGATAGTGTAGAAAAACCACTTTTCGCACTTGTGTTAGTGTTGAAAAACCACTTTTCGCACTTGTGTTGGTGCAGGAAACCACTTTTGCACTTGTATTAGTGTGGAAAAAACACTTTTTGCACTTGTGATAGTGTTGAAAAACCACTTTTTGCACTTGTGTTAGTGTTGAAAAACGACTTTTCGCACTTGTGTTAGTGTTGAAAAACCACTTTTCACACTTGTGTTGGTGCAGGAAACCACTTTTGCACTTGTATTAGTGTGGAAAAAACACTTTTTGCACTTGTGATAGTGTTGAAAAACCACTTTTCGCACTTGTGTTAGTGTTGAAAAACCACTTTTCGCACTTGTGTTATTGTTGAAAAACCACTTTTCGCACTTGTGTTGGTGCAGGAAACCACTTTTGCACTTGTATTAGTGTGGAAAAAACACTTTTCGCACTTGTGTTAGTGTTGAAAAACCACTTTTCGCACTTGTGTTAGTGTTGAAAAACCACTTTTCACACTTGTGTTGGTGCAGGAAACCACTTTTGCACTTGTATTAGTGTGGAAAAACCACTATTCGCACTTGTGTTAGTGTTGAAAAACCACTTTTCGCACTTGTGTTAGTGTTGAAAAACCACTTTTCGCACTTGTGTTGGTGCAGGAAACCACTTTTGCACTTGTATTAGTGTGGAAAAAACACTTTTTGCACTTGTGATAGTGTAGAAAAACCACTTTTCGCACTTGTGTTAGTGTTGAAAAACCACTTTTCGCACTTGTGTTGGTGTAGGAAACCACTTTTGCACTTGTACTAGTGTGGAAAAAACACTTTTTGCACTTGTGATAGTGTAGAAAAACCACTTTTCGCACTTGTGTTAGTGTTGAAAAACCACTTTTCGCACTTGTGTTGGTGCAGGAAACCACTTTTGCACTTGTATTAGTGTGGAAAAAACACTTTTTGCACTTGTGATAGTGTTGAAAAACCACTTTTTGCACTTGTGTTAGTGTTGAAAAACGACTTTTCGCACTTGTGTTAGTGTTGAAAAACCACTTTTCACACTTGTGTTGGTGCAGGAAACCACTTTTGCACTTGTATTAGTGTGGAAAAAACACTTTTTGCACTTGTGATAGTGTTGAAAAACCACTTTTCGCACTTGTGTTAGTGTTGAAAAACCACTTTTCGCACTTGTGTTAGTGTTGAAAAACCACTTTTTGCACTTGTGTTCGTGCAGGAAATCACTTTTGCACTTGTATTAGTGTGGAAAAAACACTTTTTGCACTTGTGATAGTGTTGAAAAACCACTTTTCGCACTTGTGTTAGTGTTGAAAAACCACTTTTCGCACTTATGTTATTGTTGAAAAACCACTTTTCGCACTTGTGTTGGTGCAGGAAACCACTTTTGCACTTGTATTAGTGTGGAAAAAACACTTTTTGCACTTGTGATAGTGTTGAAAAACCACTTTTCGTACTTGTGTTAGTGTTGAAAAACCACTTTTCGCACTTGTGTTGGTGCAGGAAACCACTTTTGCACTTGTATTAGTGTGGAAAAAACACTTTTCGCACTTGTGTTAGTGTTGAAAAACCACTTTTCGCACTTGTGTTAGTGTTGAAAAACCACTTTTCGCACTTGTGTTGGTGCAGGAAACCACTTTTGCACTTGTATTAGTGTGGAAAAACCACTATTCGCACTTGTGTTAGTGTTGAAAAACCACTTTTCGCACTTGTGTTAGTGTTGAAAAACCACTTTTCGCACTTGTGTTGGTGCAGGAAACCACTTTTGCACTTGTATTAGTGTGGAAAAAACACTTTTTGCACTTGTGATAGTGTTGAAAAACCACTTTTCACACTTGTGTTAGTGTTGAAAAACCACTTTTCGCACTTGTGTTGGTGCAGGAAACCACTTTTGCATTTGTATTAGTGTGGAAAAACCACTTTTCGCACTTGGGTTAGTGTTGAAAAACAACTTTTCGCACTTGTGTTAGTGTTGAAAAACCACTTTTCGCACTTGTGTTGGTGCAGGAAACCACTTTTGCACTTGTATTAGTGTGGAAAAACCACTTTTCGCACTTGTGTTAGTGTTGAAAAACTACTTTTCGCACTTGTGTTAGTGTTGAAAAACCACTTTTCGCACTTGTGTTGGTGCAGGAAACCACTTTTGCACTTGTATTAGTGTGGAAAAAACACTTTTTGCACTTGTGATAGTGTTGAAAAACCACTTTTCGCACTTGTGTTAGTGTTGAAAAACCACTTTTCGCACTTGTGTTGCTGCAGAAAACCACTTTTGCACTTGTATTAGTGTGGAAAAAACACTTTTTGCACTTGTGATAGTGTTGAAAAACCACTTTTCGCACTTGTGTTAGTGTTGAAAAACCACTTTTCGCACTTGTGTTAGTGTTGAAAAACCACTTTTCTCACTTGTGTTGGTGCAGGAAACCACTTTTGCACTTGTATTAGTGTGGAAAAAACACTTTTTGCACTTGTGATAGTGTTGAAAAACCACTTTTCGCACTTGTGTTGGTGCAGGAAACCACTTTTGCACTTGTATTAGTGTGGAAAAAACACTTTTTGCACTTGTGATAGTGTTGAAAAACCACTTTTCGCACTTGTGTTGGTGCAGGAAACCACTTTTGCACTTGTATTAGTGTGGAAAAAACACTTTTTGCACTTGTGATAGTGTTGAAAAACCACTTTTCGCACTTGTGTTAGTGTTGAAAAACCACTTTTCGCACTTGTGTTGGTGCAGGAAACCACTTTTCGCACTTGTGTTAGTGTTGAAAAACCACTTTTCACACTTGTGATAGTGTTGAAAAACCACTTTTTGCACTTGTGTTAGTGTTGAAAAACCACTTTTCACACTTGTCTTGGTGCAGGAAACCACTTTTGCACTTGTATTAGTGTGGAAAAAACACTTTTTGCACTTGTGATAGTGTTGAAAAACCACTTTTCGCACTTGTGTTAGTGTTGTTGAAAAACCACTTTTCGCACTTGTATTAGTGTGGAAAAAACACTTTTTGCACTTGTGATAGTGTTGAAAAACCACTTTTCGCACTTGTGTTAGTGTTGAAAAACCACTTTTCGCACTTGTGTTAGTGTTGAAAAACCACTTTTCGCACTTGTGTTGGTGCAGGAAACCACTTTTGCACTTGTATTGGTGTGGAAAAAACACTTTTTGCACTTGTGATAGTGTTGAAAAACCACTTTTCGCACTTGTGTTAGTGTTGAAAAACCACTTTTCGCACTTGTGTTATTGTTGAAAAACCACTTTTCGCACTTGTGTTTGTGCAGGAAACCACTTTTGCACTTGTATTAGTGTGGAAAAAACACTTTTCGCACTTGTGTTAGTGTTGAAAAACCACTTTTCGCACTTGTGTTAGTGTTGAAAAACCACTTTTCGCACTTGTGTTGGTGCAGGAAACCACTTTTGCACTTGTATTAGTGTGGAAAAACCACTATTCGCACTTGTGTTAGTGTTGAAAAACCACTTTTCGCACTTGTGTTAGTGTTGAAAAACCACTTTTCGCACTTGTGTTGGTGCAGGAAACCACTTTTGCACTTGTATTAGTGTGGAAAAAACACTTTTTGCACTTGTGATAGTGTTGAAAAACCACTTTTCACACTTGTGTTAGTGTTGAAAAACCACTTTTCGCACTTGTGTTGGTGCGGGAAACCACTTTTGCATTTGTATTAGTGTGGAAAAACCACTTTTCGCACTTGGGTTAGTGTTGAAAAACAACTTTTCGCACTTGTGTTAGTGTTGAAAAAACACTTTTCGCACTTGTGTTGGTGCAGGAAACCACTTTTGCACTTGTATTAGTGTGGAAAAACCACTTTTCGCACTTGTGTTAGTGTTGAAAAACCACTTTTCGCACTTGTGTTAGTGTTGAAAAACCACTTTTCGCACTTGTGTTGGTGCAGGAAACCACTTTTGCACTTGTATTAGTGTGGAAAAAACACTTTTTGCACTTGTGATAGTGTAGAAAAACCACTTTTCGCACTTGTGTTAGTGTTGAAAAACCACTTTTCGCACTTGTGTTGGTGCAGGAAACCACTTTTGCACTTGTATTAGTGTGGAAAAAACACTTTTTGCACTTGTGATAGTGTAGAAAAACCACTTTTCGCACTTGTGTTAGTGTTGAAAAACCACTTTTCGCACTTGTGTTGGTGCAGGAAACCACTTTTGCACTTGTATTAGTGTGGAAAAAACACTTTTTGCACTTGTGATAGTGTTGAAAAACCACTTTTCGTACTTGTGTTAGTGTTGAAAAACCACTTTTCGCACTTGTGTTGGTGCAGGAAACCACTTTTGCACTTGTATTAGTGTGGAAAAAACACTTTTCGCACTTGTGTTAGTGTTGAAAAACCACTTTTCGCACTTGTGTTAGTGTTGAAAAACCACTTTTCGCACTTGTGTTGGTGCAGGAAACCACTTTTGCACTTGTATTAGTGTGGAAAAACCACTATTCGCACTTGTGTTAGTGTTGAAAAACCACTTTTCGCACTTGTGTTAGTGTTGAAAAACCACTTTTCGCACTTGTGTTAGTGTTGAAAAACCACTTTTCGCACCTGTGTTGGTGCAGGAAACCACTTTTGCACTTGTATTAGTGTGGAAAAAACACTTTTTGCACTTGTGATAGTGTTGAAAAACCACTTTTCGCACTTGTGTTGGTGTAGGAAACCACTTTTGCACTTGTATTAGTGTGGAAAAAACACTTTTTGCACTTGTGATAGTGTAGAAAAACCACTTTTCGCACTTGTGTTAGTGTTGAAAAACCACTTTTCGCACTTGTGTTGGTGCAGGAAACCACTTTTGCACTTGTATTAGTGTGGAAAAAACACTTTTTGCACTTGTGATAGTGTTGAAAAACCACTTTTTGCACTTGTGTTAGTGTTGAAAAACGACTTTTCGCACTTGTGTTAGTGTTGAAAAACCACTTTTCACACTTGTGTTGGTGCAGGAAACCACTTTTGCACTTGTATTAGTGTGGAAAAAACACTTTTTGCACTTGTGATAGTGTTGAAAAACCACTTTTCGCACTTGTGTTAGTGTTGAAAAACCACTTTTCGCACTTGTGTTATTGTTGAAAAACCACTTTTCGCACTTGTGTTGGTGCAGGAAACCACTTTTGCACTTGTATTAGTGTGGAAAAAACACTTTTCGCACTTGTGTTAGTGTTGAAAAACCACTTTTCGCACTTGTGTTAGTGTTGAAAAACCACTTTTCACACTTGTGTTGGTGCAGGAAACCACTTTTGCACTTGTATTAGTGTGGAAAAACCACTATTCGCACTTGTGTTAGTGTTGAAAAACCACTTTTCGCACTTGTGTTAGTGTTGAAAAACCACTTTTCGCACTTGTGTTGGTGCAGGAAACCACTTTTGCACTTGTATTAGTGTGGAAAAAACACTTTTTGCACTTGTGATAGTGTAGAAAAACCACTTTTCGCACTTGTGTTAGTGTTGAAAAACCACTTTTCGCACTTGTGTTGGTGTAGGAAACCACTTTTGCACTTGTACTAGTGTGGAAAAAACACTTTTTGCACTTGTGATAGTGTAGAAAAACCACTTTTCGCACTTGTGTTAGTGTTGAAAAACCACTTTTCGCACTTGTGTTGGTGCAGGAAACCACTTTTGCACTTGTATTAGTGTGGAAAAAACACTTTTTGCACTTGTGATAGTGTTGAAAAACCACTTTTTGCACTTGTGTTAGTGTTGAAAAACGACTTTTCGCACTTGTGTTAGTGTTGAAAAACCACTTTTCACACTTGTGTTGGTGCAGGAAACCACTTTTGCACTTGTATTAGTGTGGAAAAAACACTTTTTGCACTTGTGATAGTGTTGAAAAACCACTTTTCGCACTTGTGTTAGTGTTGAAAAACCACTTTTCGCACTTGTGTTAGTGTTGAAAAACCACTTTTTGCACTTGTGTTCGTGCAGGAAACCACTTTTGCACTTGTATTAGTGTGGAAAAAACACTTTTTGCACTTGTGATAGTGTTGAAAAACCACTTTTCGCACTTGTGTTAGTGTTGAAAAACCACTTTTCGCACTTATGTTATTGTTGAAAAACCACTTTTCGCACTTGTGTTGGTGCAGGAAACCACTTTTGCACTTGTATTAGTGTGGAAAAAACACTTTTTGCACTTGTGATAGTGTTGAAAAACCACTTTTCGTACTTGTGTTAGTGTTGAAAAACCACTTTTCGCACTTGTGTTGGTGCAGGAAACCACTTTTGCACTTGTATTAGTGTGGAAAAAACACTTTTCGCACTTGTGTTAGTGTTGAAAAACCACTTTTCGCACTTGTGTTAGTGTTGAAAAACCACTTTTCGCACTTGTGTTGGTGCAGGAAACCACTTTTGCACTTGTATTAGTGTGGAAAAACCACTATTCGCACTTGTGTTAGTGTTGAAAAACCACTTTTCGCACTTGTGTTAGTGTTGAAAAACCACTTTTCGCACTTGTGTTGGTGCAGGAAACCACTTTTGCACTTGTATTAGTGTGGAAAAAACACTTTTTGCACTTGTGATAGTGTTGAAAAACCACTTTTCACACTTGTGTTAGTGTTGAAAAACCACTTTTCGCACTTGTGTTGGTGCAGGAAACCACTTTTGCATTTGTATTAGTGTGGAAAAACCACTTTTCGCACTTGGGTTAGTGTTGAAAAACAACTTTTCGCACTTGTGTTAGTGTTGAAAAACCACTTTTCGCACTTGTGTTGGTGCAGGAAACCACTTTTGCACTTGTATTAGTGTGGAAAAACCACTTTTCGCACTTGTGTTAGTGTTGAAAAACTACTTTTCGCACTTGTGTTAGTGTTGAAAAACCACTTTTCGCACTTGTGTTGGTGCAGGAAACCACTTTTGCACTTGTATTAGTGTGGAAAAAACACTTTTTGCACTTGTGATAGTGTTGAAAAACCACTTTTCGCACTTGTGTTAGTGTTGAAAAACCACTTTTCGCACTTGTGTTGCTGCAGAAAACCACTTTTGCACTTGTATTAGTGTGGAAAAAACACTTTTTGCACTTGTGATAGTGTTGAAAAACCACTTTTCGCACTTGTGTTAGTGTTGAAAAACCACTTTTCGCACTTGTGTTAGTGTTGAAAAACCACTTTTCTCACTTGTGTTGGTGCAGGAAACCACTTTTGCACTTGTATTAGTGTGGAAAAAACACTTTTTGCACTTGTGATAGTGTTGAAAAACCACTTTTCGCACTTGTGTTGGTGCAGGAAACCACTTTTGCACTTGTATTAGTGTGGAAAAAACACTTTTTGCACTTGTGATAGTGTTGAAAAACCACTTTTCGCACTTGTGTTGGTGCAGGAAACCACTTTTGCACTTGTATTAGTGTGGAAAAAACACTTTTTGCACTTGTGATAGTGTTGAAAAACCACTTTTCGCACTTGTGTTAGTGTTGAAAAACCACTTTTCGCACTTGTGTTGGTGCAGGAAACCACTTTTCGCACTTGTGTTAGTGTTGAAAAACCACTTTTCACACTTGTGATAGTGTTGAAAAACCACTTTTTGCACTTGTGTTAGTGTTGAAAAACCACTTTTCACACTTGTCTTGGTGCAGGAAACCACTTTTGCACTTGTATTAGTGTGGAAAAAACACTTTTTGCACTTGTGATAGTGTTGAAAAACCACTTTTCGCACTTGTGTTAGTGTTGTTGAAAAACCACTTTTCGCACTTGTATTAGTGTGGAAAAAACACTTTTTGCACTTGAGATAGTGTTGAAAAACCACTTTTCGCACTTGTGTTAGTGTTGAAAAACCACTTTTCGCACTTGTGTTAGTGTTGAAAAAGCACTTTTCGCACTTGTGTTGGTGCAGGAAACCACTTTTGCACTTGTATTGGTGTGGAAAAAACACTTTTTGCACTTGTGATAGTGTTGAAAAACCACTTTTCGCACTTGTGTTAGTGTTGAAAAACCACTTTTCGCACTTGTGTTATTGTTGAAAAACCACTTTTCGCACTTGTGTTTGTGCAGGAAACCACTTTTGCACTTGTATTAGTGTGGAAAAAACACTTTTCGCACTTGTGTTAGTGTTGAAAAACCACTTTTCGCACTTGTGTTAGTGTTGAAAAACCACTTTTCGCACTTGTGTTGGTGCAGGAAACCACTTTTGCACTTGTATTAGTGTGGAAAAACCACTATTCGCACTTGTGTTAGTGTTGAAAAACCACTTTTCGCACTTGTGTTAGTGTTGAAAAACCACTTTTCGCACTTGTGTTGGTGCAGGAAACCACTTTTGCACTTGTATTAGTGTGGAAAAAACACTTTTTGCACTTGTGATAGTGTTGAAAAACCACTTTTCACACTTGTGTTAGTGTTGAAAAACCACTTTTCGCACTTGTGTTGGTGCGGGAAACCACTTTTGCATTTGTATTAGTGTGGAAAAACCACTTTTCGCACTTGGGTTAGTGTTGAAAAACAACTTTTCGCACTTGTGTTAGTGTTGAAAAAACACTTTTCGCACTTGTGTTGGTGCAGGAAACCACTTTTGCACTTGTATTAGTGTGGAAAAACCACTTTTCGCACTTGTGTTAGTGTTGAAAAACCACTTTTCGCACTTGTGTTAGTGTTGAAAAACCACTTTTCGCACTTGTGTTGGTGCAGGAAACCACTTTTGCACTTGTATTAGTGTGGAAAAAACACTTTTTGCACTTGTGATAGTGTAGAAAAACCACTTTTCGCACTTGTGTTAGTGTTGAAAAACCACTTTTCGCACTTGTGTTGGTGTAGGAAACCACTTTTGCACTTGTACTAGTGTGGAAAAAACACTTTTTGCACTTGTGATAGTGTAGAAAAACCACTTTTCGCACTTGTGTTAGTGTTGAAAAACCACTTTTCGCACTTGTGTTGGTGCAGGAAACCACTTTTGCACTTGTATTAGTGTGGAAAAAACACTTTTTGCACTTGTGATAGTGTTGAAAAACCACTTTTTGCACTTGTGTTAGTGTTGAAAAACGACTTTTCGCACTTGTGTTAGTGTTGAAAAACCACTTTTCACACTTGTGTTGGTGCAGGAAACCACTTTTGCACTTGTATTAGTGTGGAAAAAACACTTTTTGCACTTGTGATAGTGTTGAAAAACCACTTTTCGCACTTGTGTTAGTGTTGAAAAACCACTTTTCGCACTTGTGTTAGTGTTGAAAAACCACTTTTCGCACTTGTGTTGGTGCAGGAAACCACTTTTGCACTTGTATTAGTGTGGAAAAAACACTTTTTGCACTTGTGATAGTGTTGAAAAACCACTTTTCGCACCTGTGTTAGTGTTGAAAAACCACTTTTCGCACTTGTGTTAGTGTTGAAAAAACACTTTTCGCACTTGTGTTGGTGCAGAAAACCACTTTTGCACTTGTATTAGTGTGGAAAAAACACTTTTTGCACTTGTGATAGTGTTGAAAAACCACTTTTCGCACTTGTGTTAGTGTTGAAAAACAACTTTTCGCACTTGTGTTAGTGTTGAAAAACCACTTTTCGCACTTGTGTTGGTGCAGGAAACCACTTTTGCACTTGTATTAGTGTGGAAAAAACACTTTTTGCACTTGTGATAGTGTTGAAAAACCACTTTTCGCACTTGTGTTAGTGTTGAAAAACCACTTTTCGCACTTGTGTTGGTGCAGGAAACCACTTTTACACTTGTATTAGTGTGGAAAAACCACTTTTCGCACTTGTGTTAGTGTTGAAAAACCACTTTTCGCACTTGTGTTAGTGTTGAAAAACCACTTTTCGCACTTGTGTTGGTGCAGGAAACCACTTTTGCACTTGTATTAGTGTGGAAAAAACACTTTTTGCACTTGTGATAGTGTTGAAAAACCACTTTTCGCACCTGTGTTAGTGTTGAAAAACCACTTTTCGCAATTGTGTTAGTGTTGAAAAACCACTTTTCGCACTTGTGTTGGTGCAGAAAACCACTTTTGCACTTGTATTAGTGTGGAAAAAACACTTTTTGCACTTGTGATAGTGTTGAAAAACCACTTTTCGCACTTGTGTTAGTGTTGAAAAACCACTTTTCGCACTTGTGTTAGTGTTGAAAAACCACTTTTCGCACTTGTGTTGGTGCAGGAAACCACTTTTGCACTTGTATTAGTGTGGAAAAAACACTTTTTGCACTTGTGATAGTGTTGAAAAACCACTTTTCGCACTTGTGTTAGTGTTGAAAAAGCACTTTTCGCACTTGTGTTGGTGCAGGAAACCACTTTTGCACTTGTATTAGTGTGGAAAAAACACTTTTCGCACTTGTGTTAGTGTTGAAAAACCACTTTTCGCACTTGTGTTAGTGTTGAAAAACCACTTTTCGCACCTGTGTTGGTGCAGGAAACCACTTTTGCACTTGTATTAGTGTGGAAAAAACACTTTTTGCACTTGTGATAGTGTTGAAAAACCACTTTTCGCACTTGTGTTGGTGTAGGAAACCACTTTTGCACTTGTATTAGTGTGGAAAAAACACTTTTTGCACTTGTGATAGTGTAGAAAAACCACTTTTCGCACTTGTGTTAGTGTTGAAAAACCACTTTTCGCACTTGTGTTGGTGCAGGAAACCACTTTTGCACTTGTATTAGTGTGGAAAAAACACTTTTTGCACTTGTGATAGTGTTGAAAAACCACTTTTTGCACTTGTGTTAGTGTTGAAAAACGACTTTTCGCACTTGTGTTAGTGTTGAAAAACCACTTTTCACACTTGTGTTGGTGCAGGAAACCACTTTTGCACTTGTATTAGTGTGGAAAAAACACTTTTTGCACTTGTGATAGTGTTGAAAAACCACTTTTCGCACTTGTGTTAGTGTTGAAAAACC
This sequence comes from Myxine glutinosa, assembly GCF_964187855.1. Classification (NCBI taxonomy): domain Eukaryota; kingdom Metazoa; phylum Chordata; class Myxini; order Myxiniformes; family Myxinidae; genus Myxine; species Myxine glutinosa. Next base: position 104,495 of record NW_027616749.1, read on the forward strand.
ACTTTTCGCACTTGTGTTATTGTTGAAAAACCACTTTTCGCACTTGTGTTGGTGCAGGAAACCACTTTTGCACTTGTATTAGTGTGGAAAAAACACTTTTCGCACTTGTGTTAGTGTTGAAAAACCACTTTTCGCACTTGTGTTAGTGTTGAAAAACCACTTTTCACACTTGTGTTGGTGCAGGAAACCACTTTTGCACTTGTATTAGTGTGGAAAAACCACTATTCGCACTTGTGTTAGTGTTGAAAAACCACTTTTCGCACTTGTGTTAGTGTTGAAAAACCACTTTTCGCACTTGTGTTGGTGCAGGAAACCACTTTTGCACTTGTATTAGTGTGGAAAAAACACTTTTTGCACTTGTGATAGTGTTGAAAAACCACTTTTCACACTTGTGTTAGTGTTGAAAAACCACTTTTCGCACTTGTGTTGGTGCAGGAAACCACTTTTGCATTTGTATTAGTGTGGAAAAACCACTTTTCGCACTTGGGTTAGTGTTGAAAAACAACTTTTCGCACTTGTGTTAGTGTTGAAAAACCACTTTTCGCACTTGTGTTGGTGCAGGAAACCACTTTTGCACTTGTATTAGTGTGGAAAAAACACTTTTTGCACTTGTGATAGTGTTGAAAAACTACTTTTCGCACTTGTGTTAGTGTTGAAAAACCACTTTTCGCACTTGTGTTGGTGCAGGAAACCACTTTTGCACTTGTATTAGTGTGGAAAAAACACTTTTTGCACTTGTGATAGTGTTGAAAAACCACTTTTCGCACTTGTGTTAGTGTTGAAAAACCACTTTTCGCACTTGTGTTGCTGCAGAAAACCACTTTTGCACTTGTATTAGTGTGGAAAAAACACTTTTTGCACTTGTGATAGTGTTGAAAAACCACTTTTCGCACTTGTGTTAGTGTTGAAAAACCACTTTTCGCACTTGTGTTAGTGTTGAAAAACCACTTTTCTCACTTGTGTTGGTGCAGGAAACCACTTTTGCACTTGTATTAGTGTGGAAAAAACACTTTTTGCACTTGTGATAGTGTTGAAAAACCACTTTTCGCACTTGTGTTGGTGCAGGAAACCACTTTTGCACTTGTATTAGTGTGGAAAAAACACTTTTTGCACTTGTGATAGTGTTGAAAAACCACTTTTCGCACTTGTGTTGGTGCAGGAAACCACTTCTGCACTTGTATTAGTGTGGAAAAAACACTTTTTGCACTTGTGATAGTGTTGAAAAACCACTTTTCGCACTTGTGTTAGTGTTGAAAAACCACTTTTCGCACTTGTGTTGGTGCAGGAAACCACTTTTCGCACTTGTGTTAGTGTTGAAAAACCACTTTTCACACTTGTGATAGTGTTGAAAAACCACTTTTTGCACTTGTGTTAGTGTTGAAAAACCACTTTTCACACTTGTCTTGGTGCAGGAAACCACTTTTGCACTTGTATTAGTGTGGAAAAAACACTTTTTGCACTTGTGATAGTGTTGAAAAACCACTTTTCGCACTTGTGTTAGTGTTGTTGAAAAACCACTTTTCGCACTTGTATTAGTGTGGAAAAAACACTTTTTGCACTTGTGATAGTGTTGAAAAACCACTTTTCGCACTTGTGTTAGTGTTGAAAAACCACTTTTCGCACTTGTGTTAGTGTTGAAAAACCACTTTTCGCACTTGTGTTGGTGCAGGAAACCACTTTTGCACTTGTATTGGTGTGGAAAAAACACTTTTTGCACTTGTGATAGTGTTGAAAAACCACTTTTCGCACTTGTGTTAGTGTTGAAAAACCACTTTTCGCACTTGTGTTATTGTTGAAAAACCACTTTTCGCACTTGTGTTTGTGCAGGAAACCACTTTTGCACTTGTATTAGTGTGGAAAAACCACTTTTCGCACTTGGGTTAGTGTTGAAAAACAACTTTTCGCACTTGTGTTAGTGTTGAAAAACCACTTTTCGCACTTGTGTTGGTGCAGGAAACCACTTTTGCACTTGTATTAGTGTGGAAAAACCACTTTTCGCACTTGTGTTAGTGTTGAAAAACTACTTTTCGCACTTGTGTTAGTGTTGAAAAACCACTTTTCGCACTTGTGTTGGTGCAGGAAACCACTTTTGCACTTGTATTAGTGTGGAAAAAACACTTTTTGCACTTGTGATAGTGTTGAAAAACCACTTTTCGCACTTGTGTTAGTGTTGAAAAACCACTTTTCGCACTTGTGTTGCTGCAGAAAACCACTTTTGCACTTGTATTAGTGTGGAAAAAACACTTTTTGCACTTGTGATAGTGTTGAAAAACCACTTTTCGCACTTGTGTTAGTGTTGAAAAACCACTTTTCGCACTTGTGTTAGTGTTGAAAAACCACTTTTCTCACTTGTGTTGGTGCAGGAAACCACTTTTGCACTTGTATTAGTGTGGAAAAAACACTTTTTGCACTTGTGATAGTGTTGAAAAACCACTTTTCGCACTTGTGTTGGTGCAGGAAACCACTTTTGCACTTGTATTAGTGTGGAAAAAACACTTTTTGCACTTGTGATAGTGTTGAAAAACCACTTTTCGCACTTGTGTTGGTGCAGGAAACCACTTTTGCACTTGTATTAGTGTGGAAAAAACACTTTTTGCACTTGTGATAGTGTTGAAAAACCACTTTTCGCACTTGTGTTAGTGTTGAAAAACCACTTTTCGCACTTGTGTTGGTGCAGGAAACCACTTTTCGCACTTGTGTTAGTGTTGAAAAACCACTTTTCACACTTGTGATAGTGTTGAAAAACCACTTTTTGCACTTGTGTTAGTGTTGAAAAACCACTTTTCACACTTGTCTTGGTGCAGGAAACCACTTTTGCACTTGTATTAGTGTGGAAAAAACACTTTTTGCACTTGTGATAGTGTTGAAAAACCACTTTTCGCACTTGTGTTAGTGTTGTTGAAAAACCACTTTTCGCACTTGTATTAGTGTGGAAAAAACACTTTTTGCACTTGTGATAGTGTTGAAAAACCACTTTTCGCACTTGTGTTAGTGTTGAAAAACCACTTTTCGCACTTGTGTTAGTGTTGAAAAACCACTTTTCGCACTTGTGTTGGTGCAGGAAACCACTTTTGCACTTGTATTGGTGTGGAAAAAACACTTTTTGCACTTGTGATAGTGTTGAAAAACCACTTTTCGCACTTGTGTTAGTGTTGAAAAACCACTTTTCGCACTTGTGTTATTGTTGAAAAACCACTTTTCGCACTTGTGTTTGTGCAGGAAACCACTTTTGCACTTGTATTAGTGTGGAAAAAACACTTTTCGCACTTGTGTTAGTGTTGAAAAACCACTTTTCGCACTTGTGTTAGTGTTGAAAAACCACTTTTCGCACTTGTGTTGGTGCAGGAAACCACTTTTGCACTTGTATTAGTGTGGAAAAACCACTATTCGCACTTGTGTTAGTGTTGAAAAACCACTTTTCGCACTTGTGTTAGTGTTGAAAAACCACTTTTCGCACTTGTGTTGGTGCAGGAAACCACTTTTGCACTTGTATTAGTGTGGAAAAAACACTTTTTGCACTTGTGATAGTGTTGAAAAACCACTTTTCACACTTGTGTTAGTGTTGAAAAACCACTTTTCGCACTTGTGTTGGTGCGGGAAACCACTTTTGCATTTGTATTAGTGTGGAAAAACCACTTTTCGCACTTGGGTTAGTGTTGAAAAACAACTTTTCGCACTTGTGTTAGTGTTGAAAAAAACACTTTTCGCACTTGTGTTGGTGCAGGAAACCACTTTTGCACTTGTATTAGTGTGGAAAAACCACTTTTCGCACTTGTGTTAGTGTTGAAAAACCACTTTTCGCACTTGTGTTAGTGTTGAAAAACCACTTTTCGCACTTGTGTTGGTGCAGGAAACCACTTTTGCACTTGTATTAGTGTGGAAAAAACACTTTTTGCACTTGTGATAGTGTAGAAAAACCACTTTTCGCACTTGTGTTAGTGTTGAAAAACCACTTTTCGCACTTGTTGTGGTGTAGGAAACCACTTTTGCACTTGTACTAGTGTGGAAAAAACACTTTTTGCACTTGTGATAGTGTAGAAAAACCACTTTTCGCACTTGTGTTAGTGTTGAAAAACCACTTTTCGCACTTGTGTTGGTGCAGGAAACCACTTTTGCACTTGTATTAGTGTGGAAAAAACACTTTTTGCACTTGTGATAGTGTTGAAAAACCACTTTTTGCACTTGTGTTAGTGTTGAAAAACGACTTTTCGCACTTGTGTTAGTGTTGAAAAACCACTTTTCACACTTGTGTTGGTGCAGGAAACCACTTTTGCACTTGTATTAGTGTGGAAAAAACACTTTTTGCACTTGTGATAGTGTTGAAAAACCACTTTTCGCACTTGTGTTAGTGTTGAAAAACCACTTTTCGCACTTGTGTTAGTGTTGAAAAACCACTTTTCGCACTTGTGTTGGTGCAGGAAACCACTTTTGCACTTGTATTAGTGTGGAAAAAACACTTTTTGCACTTGTGATAGTGTTGAAAAACCACTTTTCGCACCTGTGTTAGTGGTGAAAAACCACTTTTCGCACTTGTGTTAGTGTTGAAAAAACACTTTTCGCACTTGTGTTGGTGCAGAAAACCACTTTTGCACTTGTATTAGTGTGGAAAAAACACTTTTTGCACTTGTGATAGTGTTGAAAAACCACTTTTCGCACTTGTGTTAGTGTTGAAAAACAACTTTTCGCACTTGTGTTAGTGTTGAAAAACCACTTTTCGCACTTGTGTTGGTGCAGGAAACCACTTTTGCACTTGTATTAGTGTGGAAAAAACACTTTTTCACTTGTGATAGTGTTGAAAAACCACTTTTCGCACTTGTGTTAGTGTTGAAAAACCACTTTTCGCACTTGTGTTGGTGCAGGAAACCACTTTTGCACTTGTATTAGTGTGGAAAAACCAATTTTCGCACTTGTGTTAGTGTTGAAAAACCACTTTTCGCACTTGTGTTAGTGTTGAAAAACCACTTTTCGCACTTGTGTTGGTGCAGGAAACCACTTTTGCACTTGTATTAGTGTGGAAAAAACACTTTTTGCACTTGTGATAGTGTTGAAAAACCACTTTTCGCACCTGTGTTAGTGTTGAAAAACCACTTTTCGCAATTGTGTTAGTGTTGAAAAACCACTTTTCGCACTTGTGTTGGTGCAGAAAACCACTTTTGCACTTGTATTAGTGTGGAAAAAACACTTTTTGCACTTGTGATAGTGTTGAAAAACCACTTTTCGCACTTGTGTTAGTGTTGAAAAACCACTTTTCGCACTTGTGTTAGTGTTGAAAAACCACTTTTCGCACTTGTGTTGGTGCAGGAAACCACTTTTGCACTTGTATTAGTGTGGAAAAAACACTTTTTGCACTTGTGATAGTGTTGAAAAACCACTTTTCGCACTTGTGTTAGTGTTGAAAAAGCACTTTTCGCACTTGTGTTGGTGCAGGAAAACCACTTTTGCACTTGTATTAGTGTGGAAAAAAACACTTTTCGCACTTGTGTTAGTGTTGAAAAAACCACTTTTCGCACTTGTGTTAGTGTTGAAAAACCACTTTTCGCACCTGTGTTGGTGCAGGAAACCACTTTTGCACTTGTATTAGTGTGGAAAAAACACTTTTTGCACTTGTGATAGTGTTGAAAAACCACTTTTCGCACTTGTGTTGGTGTAGGAAAACCACTTTTGCACTTGTATTAGTGTGGAAAAAAACACTTTTTGCACTTGTGATAGTGTAGAAAAACCACTTTTCGCACTTGTGTTAGTGTTGAAAAAACCACTTTTCGCACTTGTGTTGGTGCAGGAAACCACTTTTGCACTTGTATTAGTGTGGAAAAAAACACTTTTTGCACTTGTGATAGTGTTGAAAAAACCACTTTTTGCACTTGTGTTAGTGTTGAAAAACGACTTTTCGCACTTGTGTTAGTGTTGAAAAAACCACTTTTCACACTTGTGTTGGTGCAGGAAACCACTTTTGCACTTGTATTAGTGTGGAATAAACACTTTTTGCACTTGTGATAGTGTTGAAAAACCACTTTTCGCACTTGTGTTAGTGTTGAAAAACCACTTTTCGCACTTGTGTTATTGTTGAAAAACCACTTTTCGCACTTGTGTTGGTGCAGGAAACCACTTTTGCACTTGTATTAGTGTGGAAAAAAACACTTTTCGCACTTGTGTTAGTGTTGAAAAACCACTTTTCGCACTTGTGTTTAGTGTTGAAAAACCACTTTTCACACTTGTGTTGGTGCAGGAAACCACTTTTGCACTTGTATTAGTGTGGAAAAACCACTATTCGCACTTGTGTTAGTGTTGAAAAAACCACTTTTCGCACTTGTGTTAGTGTTGAAAAACCACTTTTCGCACTTGTGTTGGTGCAGGAAACCACTTTTGCACTTGTATTAGTGTGGAAAAAACACTTTTTGCACTTGTGATAGTGTTGAAAAAACCACTTTTCACACTTGTGTTAGTGTTGAAAAACCACTTTTCGCACTTGTGTTGGTGCAGGAAACCACTTTTGCATTTGTATTAGTGTGGAAAAAACCACTTTTCGCACTTGGGTTAGTGTTGAAAAACAACTTTTCGCACTTGTGTTAGTGTTGAAAAACCACTTTTTCGCACTTGTGTTGGTGCAGGAAATCACTTTTGCACTTGTATTAGTGTGGAAAAACCACTTTTCGCACTTGTGTTAGTGTTGAAAAACCACTTTTCGCACTTGTGTTAGTGTTGAAAAACCACTTTTCGCACTTGTGTTGGTGCAGGAAAACCACTTTTGCACTTGTATTAGTGTGGAAAAAAACACTTTTTGCACTTGTGATAGTGTAGAAAAACCACTTTTCACACTTGTGTTAGTGTTGAAAAAACCACTTTTCGCACTTGTGTTGGTGTAGGAAACCACTTTTGCACTTGTACTAGTGTGGAAAAAAACACTTTTTGCACTTGTGATAGTGTAGAAAAACCACTTTTCGCACTTGTGTTAGTGTTGAAAAACCACTTTTCGCACTTGTGTTGGTGCAGGAAACCACTTTTGCACTTGTATTAGTGTGGAAAAAACACTTTTTTGCACTTGTGATAGTGTTGAAAAACCACTTTTTTGCACTTGTGTTAGTGTTGAAAAACGACTTTTCGCACTTGTGTTAGTGTTGAAAAACCACTTTTCACACTTGTGTTGGTGCAGGAAACCACTTTTGCACTTGTATTAGTGTGGAAAAAACACTTTTTGCACTTGTGATAGTGTTGAAAAACCACTTTTCGCACTTGTGTTAGTGTTGAAAAAACCACTTTTCGCACTTGTGTTAGTGTTGAAAAACCACTTTTTGCACTTGTGTTCGTGCAGGAAACCACTTTTGCACTTGTATTAGTGTGGAAAAAAACACTTTTTGCACTTGTGATAGTGTTGAAAAACCACTTTTCGCACTTGTGTTAGTGTTGAAAAAACCACTTTTCGCACTTATGTTATTGTTGAAAAAACCACTTTTCGCACTTGTGTTGGTGCAGGAAAACCACTTTTGCACTTGTATTAGTGTGGAAAAAAACACTTTTTGCACTTGTGATAGTGTTGAAAAAACCACTTTTTCGTACTTGTGTTAGTGTTGAAAAACCACTTTTCGCACTTGTGTTGGTGCAGGAAACCACTTTTGCACTTGTATTAGTGTGGAAAAAACACTTTTTGCACTTGTGTTAGTGTTGAAAAACCACTTTTCGCACTTGTGTTAGTGTTGAAAAACCACTTTTCGCACTTGTGTTGGTGCAGGAAACCACTTTTGCACTTGTATTAGTGTGGAAAAAACACTTTTTGCACTTGTGATAGTGTTGAAAAACCACTTTTCACACTTGTGTTAGTGTTGAAAAACCACTTTTCGCACTTGTGTTGGTGCGGGAAACCACTTTTGCATTTGTATTAGTGTGGAAAAAACCACTTTTCGCACTTGGGTTAGTGTTGAAAAAACAACTTTTCGCACTTGTGTTAGTGTTGAAAAAACACTTTTCGCACTTGTGTTGGTGCAGGAAACCACTTTTTGCACTTGTATTAGTGTGGAAAAACCACTTTTCGCACTTGTGTTAGTGTTGAAAAAACCACTTTTCGCACTTGTGTTAGTGTTGAAAAAACCACTTTTCGCACTTGTGTTGGTGCAGGAAACCACTTTTTGCACTTGTATTAGTGTGGAAAAAACACTTTTTGCACTTGTGATAGTGTAGAAAAACCACTTTTTCGCACTTGTGTTAGTGTTGAAAAACCACTTTTTCGCACTTGTTGTGGTGTAGGAAACCACTTTTGCACTTGTACTAGTGTGGAAAAAAACACTTTTTGCACTTGTGATAGTGTAGAAAAAACCACTTTTCGCACTTGTGTTAGTGTTGAAAAAACCACTTTTCGCACTTGTGTTGGTGCAGGAAACCACTTTTGCACTTGTATTAGTGTGGAAAAAACACTTTTTGCACTTGTGATAGTGTTGAAAAACCACTTTTTGCACTTGTGTTAGTGTTGAAAAACGACTTTTCGCACTTGTGTTAGTGTTGAAAAACCACTTTTCACACTTGTGTTGGTGCAGGAAACCACTTTTGCACTTGTATTAGTGTGGAAAAAACACTTTTTGCACTTGTGATAGTGTTGAAAAACCACTTTTCGCACTTGTGTTAGTGTTGAAAAACCACTTTTCGCACTTGTGTTAGTGTTGAAAAACCACTTTTCGCACTTGTGTTGGTGCAGGAAACCACTTTTGCACTTGTATTAGTGTGGAAAAAACACTTTTTGCACTTGTGATAGTGTTGAAAAACCACTTTTCGCACCTGTGTTAGTGGTGAAAAACCACTTTTCGCACTTGTGTTAGTGTTGAAAAAACACTTTTCGCACTTGTGTTGGTGCAGAAAACCACTTTTGCACTTGTTTCCATTTCCATAAGGACTTGTTTCCATTAATTATGACTCTTCGTTGCACCAGAATGTGATGATATGGCACCAGTAGGAGTTTAGGACCTTCCCATACCTCCCCGCATCTCTTCCCATCATCTCAAGCTCCAACAACAACCACAACAACAGCGGCTTTGCGTCCTCACTCCGGCTCGGTTGGCCGCCATTGAACATGTGCTCGACGGGGTTACCCAGAAGGGGGCTCCCTGTCGGCCCCTCGTCAAGGGCGGAGCCGGTAACCCCCGCACCCAATGAGAAGCCATGGGCCGATGCCATATGGGGCGGAGCTAACGAGCGAGGGCGTGACTCCCCGCCGGATATACGCGGCCCCGCGCCGGACGTGACGTCAGATGCGCCCCGAGCTTGGAAAGACAAGACGCCACCCTCCCGAGCGCTGAGCGACCTCCCCGGCATCTCCACCAAAGTCGCGACCCACGAGCGCTGAGCGACCTCCCCGCATCTGCTGGACACCACCGTACGTGATTCTGTCCCTGAGCCAGGTGCACCTGAGCCATCGACTGCCGCTTTCCTTTTCATCAACTCCCGTGTGAGTCAGCGTTGTCCCGTTTATCTGTGGTCTGTCTAGGGTTAATATAAGGTTGTGTCTAAGTGCCCACCTTCCTATGTTTCCCTCTTGTCCCTGTAATCTAACCTTTTCCGCCTTAATATAACCTCCTCCGGAGGTCTTGAGAACTGAACCCCTGGTGTCGTATTGTGTGATTATAATCCAGCCGGGTGTCTTCTTTTCCTTATTGAGCCAGCATAGCGCGGCTTCGTCGACGTTCGAGTACAATCGGGTAACTTGTACGGATACGGCGGCCATCCCGCTCGGCCCACCATACCATCAAAGTCGTATCAGTAACAATTGGTTAGAAAAAACACTTTTTGCACTTGTGATAGTGTTGAAAAACCACTTTTCGCACTTGTGTTAGTGTTGAAAAACAACTTTTCGCACTTGTGTTAGTGTTGAAAAACCACTTTTCGCACTTGTGTTGGTGCAGGAAACCACTTTTGCACTTGTATTAGTGTGGAAAAAACACTTTTTCACTTGTGATAGTGTTGAAAAACCACTTTTCGCACTTGTGTTAGTGTTGAAAAACCACTTTTCGCACTTGTGTTGGTGCAGGAAACCACTTTTGCACTTGTATTAGTGTGGAAAAACCAATTTTCGCACTTGTGTTAGTGTTGAAAAACCACTTTTCGCACTTGTGTTAGTGTTGAAAAACCACTTTTCGCACTTGTGTTGGTGCAGGAAACCACTTTTGCACTTGTATTAGTGTGGAAAAAACACTTTTTGCACTTGTGATAGTGTTGAAAAACCACTTTTCGCACCTGTGTTAGTGTTGAAAAACCACTTTTCGCAATTGTGTTAGTGTTGAAAAACCACTTTTCGCACTTGTGTTGGTGCAGAAAACCACTTTTGCACTTGTATTAGTGTGGAAAAAACACTTTTTGCACTTGTGATAGTGTTGAAAAACCACTTTTCGCACTTGTGTTAGTGTTGAAAAACCACTTTTCGCACTTGTGTTAGTGTTGAAAAACCACTTTTCGCACTTGTGTTGGTGCAGGAAACCACTTTTGCACTTGTATTAGTGTGGAAAAAACACTTTTTGCACTTGTGATAGTGTTGAAAAACCACTTTTCGCACTTGTGTTAGTGTTGAAAAAGCACTTTTCGCACTTGTGTTGGTGCAGGAAACCACTTTTGCACTTGTATTAGTGTGGAAAAAACACTTTTCGCACTTGTGTTAGTGTTGAAAAACCACTTTTCGCACTTGTGTTAGTGTTGAAAAACCACTTTTCGCACCTGTGTTGGTGCAGGAAACCACTTTTGCACTTGTATTAGTGTGGAAAAAACACTTTTTGCACTTGTGATAGTGTTGAAAAACCACTTTTCGCACTTGTGTTGGTGTAGGAAACCACTTTTGCACTTGTATTAGTGTGGAAAAAACACTTTTTGCACTTGTGATAGTGTAGAAAAACCACTTTTCGCACTTGTGTTAGTGTTGAAAAACCACTTTTCGCACTTGTGTTGGTGCAGGAAACCACTTTTGCACTTGTATTAGTGTGGAAAAAACACTTTTTGCACTTGTGATAGTGTTGAAAAACCACTTTTTGCACTTGTGTTAGTGTTGAAAAACGACTTTTCGCACTTGTGTTAGTGTTGAAAAACCACTTTTCACACTTGTGTTGGTGCAGGAAACCACTTTTGCACTTGTATTAGTGTGGAATAAACACTTTTTGCACTTGTGATAGTGTTGAAAAACCACTTTTCGCACTTGTGTTAGTGTTGAAAAACCACTTTTCGCACTTGTGTTATTGTTGAAAAACCACTTTTCGCACTTGTGTTGGTGCAGGAAACCACTTTTGCACTTGTATTAGTGTGGAAAAAACACTTTTCGCACTTGTGTTAGTGTTGAAAAACCACTTTTCGCACTTGTGTTAGTGTTGAAAAACCACTTTTCACACTTGTGTTGGTGCAGGAAACCACTTTTGCACTTGTATTAGTGTGGAAAAACCACTATTCGCACTTGTGTTAGTGTTGAAAAACCACTTTTCGCACTTGTGTTAGTGTTGAAAAACCACTTTTCGCACTTGTGTTGGTGCAGGAAACCACTTTTGCACTTGTATTAGTGTGGAAAAAACACTTTTTGCACTTGTGATAGTGTTGAAAAACCACTTTTCACACTTGTGTTAGTGTTGAAAAACCACTTTTCGCACTTGTGTTGGTGCAGGAAACCACTTTTGCATTTGTATTAGTGTGGAAAAACCACTTTTCGCACTTGGGTTAGTGTTGAAAAACAACTTTTCGCACTTGTGTTAGTGTTGAAAAACCACTTTTCGCACTTGTGTTGGTGCAGGAAATCACTTTTGCACTTGTATTAGTGTGGAAAAACCACTTTTCGCACTTGTGTTAGTGTTGAAAAACCACTTTTCGCACTTGTGTTAGTGTTGAAAAACCACTTTTCGCACTTGTGTTGGTGCAGGAAACCACTTTTGCACTTGTATTAGTGTGGAAAAAACACTTTTTGCACTTGTGATAGTGTAGAAAAACCACTTTTCACACTTGTGTTAGTGTTGAAAAACCACTTTTCGCACTTGTGTTGGTGTAGGAAACCACTTTTGCACTTGTACTAGTGTGGAAAAAACACTTTTTGCACTTGTGATAGTGTAGAAAAACCACTTTTCGCACTTGTGTTAGTGTTGAAAAACCACTTTTCGCACTTGTGTTGGTGCAGGAAACCACTTTTGCACTTGTATTAGTGTGGAAAAAACACTTTTTGCACTTGTGATAGTGTTGAAAAACCACTTTTTGCACTTGTGTTAGTGTTGAAAAACGACTTTTCGCACTTGTGTTAGTGTTGAAAAACTACTTTTCACACTTGTGTTGGTGCAGGAAACCACTTTTGCACTTGTATTAGTGTGGAAAAAACACTTTTTGCACTTGTGATAGTGTTGAAAAACCACTTTTCGCACTTGTGTTAGTGTTGAAAAACCACTTTTCGCACTTGTGTTAGTGTTGAAAAACCACTTTTTGCACTTGTGTTCGTGCAGGAAACCACTTTTGCACTTGTATTAGTGTGGAAAAAACACTTTTTGCACTTGTGATAGTGTTGAAAAACCACTTTTCGCACTTGTGTTAGTGTTGAAAAACCACTTTTCGCACTTATGTTATTGTTGAAAAACCACTTTTCGCACTTGTGTTGGTGCAGGAAACCACTTTTGCACTTGTATTAGTGTGGAAAAAAACACTTTTTGCACTTGTGATAGTGTTGAAAAACCACTTTTCGTACTTGTGTTAGTGTTGAAAAACCACTTTTCGCACTTGTGTTGGTGCAGGAAACCACTTTTGCACTTGTATTAGTGTGGAAAAAACACTTTTCGCACTTGTGTTAGTGTTGAAAAACCATTTTTCGCACTTGTGTTAGTGTTGAAAAACCACTTTTCGCACTTGTGTTGGTGCAGGAAACCACTTTTGCACTTGTATTAGTGTGGAAAAACCACTATTCGCACTTGTGTTAGTGTTGAAAAACCACTTTTCGCACTTGTGTTAGTGTTGAAAAACCACTTTTCGCACTTGTGTTGGTGCAGGAAACCACTTTTGCACTTGTATTAGTGTGGAAAAAACACTTTTTGCACTTGTGATAGTGTTGAAAAACCACTTTTCACACTTGTGTTAGTGTTGAAAAACCACTTTTCGCACTTGTGTTGGTGCAGGAAACCACTTTTGCATTTGTATTAGTGTGGAAAAACCACTTTTCGCACTTGGGTTAGTGTTGAAAAACAACTTTTCGCACTTGTGTTAGTGTTGAAAAACCACTTTTCGCACTTGTGTTGGTGCAGGAAACCACTTTTGCACTTGTATTAGTGTGGAAAAACCACTTTTCGCACTTGTGTTAGTGTTGAAAAACTACTTTTCGCACTTGTGTTAGTGTTGAAAAACCACTTTTCGCACTTGTGTTGGTGCAGGAAACCACTTTTGCACTTGTATTAGTGTGGAAAAAACACTTTTTGCACTTGTGATAGTGTTGAAAAACCACTTTTCGCACTTGTGTTAGTGTTGAAAAACCACTTTTCGCACTTGTGTTGGTGCAGAAAACCACTTTTGCACTTGTATTAGTGTGGAAAAAACACTTTTTGCACTTGTGATAGTGTTGAAAAACCACTTTTCGCACTTGTGTTAGTGTTGAAAAACCACTTTTCGCACTTGTGTTAGTGTTGAAAAACCACTTTTCTCACTTGTGTTGGTGCAGGAAACCACTTTTGCACTTGTATTAGTGTGGAAAAAACACTTTTTGCACTTGTGATAGTGTTGAAAAACCACTTTTCGCACTTGTGTTGGTGCAGGAAACCACTTTTGCACTTGTATTAGTGTGGAAAAAACACTTTTTGCACTTGTGATAGTGTTGAAAAACCACTTTTCGCACTTGTGTTGGTGCAGGAAACCACTTTTGCACTTGTATTAGTGTGGAAAAAACACTTTTTGCACTTGTGATAGTGTTGAAAAACCACTTTTCGCACTTGTGTTAGTGTTGAAAAACCACTTTTCGCACTTGTGTTGGTGCAGGAAACCACTTTTCGCACTTGTGTTAGTGTTGAAAAACCACTTTTCACACTTGTGATAGTGTTGAAAAACCACTTTTTGCACTTGTGTTAGTGTTGAAAAACCACTTTTCACACTTGTCTTGGTGCAGGAAACCACTTTTGCACTTGTATTAGTGTGGAAAAAACACTTTTTGCACTTGTGATAGTGTTGAAAAACCACTTTTCGCACTTGTGTTAGTGTTGTTGAAAAACCACTTTTCGCACTTGTGTTAGTGTTGAAAAACCACTTTTCGCATTTGTGTTGGTGCAGGAAACCACTTTTGCACTTGTATTAGTGTGGAAAAACAACTTTTCGCACTTGGGTTAGTGTTGAAAAACCACTTTCCGCACTTGTGTTAGTGTTGAAAAACCACTTTTTGCACTTGTGTTAGTGTTGAAAAACCACTTTTCGCACTTGTGTTGGTGCAGGAAACCGCTTTTGCACTTGTACTAGTGTGGAAAAAACACTTTTTGCACTTGTGATAGTGTAGAAAAACCACTTTTCGCACTTGTGTTAGTGTTGAAAAACCACTTTTCGCACTTGTGTTGGCGCAGGAAACCACTTTTGCACTTGTATTAGTGTGGAAAAAACACGTTTTGCACTTGTGATAGTGTTGAAAAACCACTTTTTGCACTTGTGTTAGTGTTGAAAAACGACTTTTCGCACTTGTGTTAGTGTTGAAAAACCACTTTTCACACTTGTGTTGGTGCAGGAAACCACTTTTGCACTTGTATTAGTGTGGAAAAAACACTTTTTGCACTTGTGATAGTGTTGAAAAACCACTTTTCGCACTTGTGTTAGTGTTGAAAAACCACTTTTCGCACTTGTGTTAGTGTTGAAAAACCACTTTTTGCACTTGTGTTCGTGCAGGAAACCACTTTTGCACTTGTATTAGTGTGGAAAAAACACTTTTTGCACTTGTGATAGTGTTGAAAAACCACTTTTCGCACTTGTGTTAGTGTTGAAAAACCACTTTTCGCACTTGTGTTATTGTTGAAAAACCACTTTTCACACTTGTGTTGGTGCAGGAAACCACTGTTGCACTTGTATTAGTGTGGAAAAAACACTTTTTGCACTTGTGATAGTGTTGAAAAACCACTTTTCGCACTTGTGTTAGTGTTGAAAAACCACTTTTCGCACTTGTGTTGGTGCAGGAAACCACTTTTGCACTTGTATTAGTGTGGAAAAAACACTTTTCGCACTTGTGTTAGTGTTGAAAAACCACTTTTCGCACTTGTGTTAGTGTTGAAAAACCACTTTTCGCACTTGTGTTGGTGCAGGAAACCACTTTTGCACTTGTATTAGTGTGGAAAAACCACTATTCGCACTTGTGTTAGTGTTGAAAAACCACTTTTCGCACTTGTGTTAGTGTTGAAAAACCACTTTTCGCACTTGTGTTGGTGCAGGAAACCACTTTTGCACTTGTATTAGTGTGGAAAAAACACTTTTTGCACTTGTGATAGTGTTGAAAAACCACTTTTCACACTTGTGTTAGTGTTGAAAAACCACTTTTCGCACTTGTGTTGGTGCAGGAAACCACTTTTGCATTTGTATTAGTGTGGAAAACCACTTTTCGCACTTGGGTTAGTGTTGAAAAACAACTTTTCGCACTTGTGTTAGTGTTGAAAAACCACTTTTCGCACTTGTGTTGGTGCAGGAAACCACTTTTGCACTTGTATTAGTGTGGAAAAACCACTTTTCACACTTGTGTTAGTGTTGAAAAACTACTTTTCGCACTTGTGTTAGTGTTGAAAAACCACTTTTCGCACTTGTGTTGGTGCAGGAAACCACTTTTGCACTTGTATTAGTGTGGAAAAAACACTTTTTGCACTTGTGATAGTGTTGAAAAACCACTTTTCGCACTTGTGTTAGTGTTGAAAAACCACTTTTCGCACTTGTGTTGGTGCAGAAAACCACTTTTGCACTTGTATTAGTGTGGAAAAAACACTTTTTGCACTTGTGATA
Organism: Myxine glutinosa; assembly: GCF_964187855.1. Classification (NCBI taxonomy): domain Eukaryota; kingdom Metazoa; phylum Chordata; class Myxini; order Myxiniformes; family Myxinidae; genus Myxine; species Myxine glutinosa. Next base: position 120,428 of record NW_027616749.1, read on the forward strand.
GTGTTGAAAAACCACTTTTCGCACTTGTGTTAGTGTTGAAAAACCACTTTTCGCACTTGTGTTAGTGTTGAAAAACCACTTTTCTCACTTGTGTTGGTGCAGGAAACCACTTTAGCACTTGTATTAGTGTGGAAAAAACACTTTTTGCACTTGTGATAGTGTTGAAAAACCACTTTTCGCACTTGTGTTGGTGCAGGAAACCACTTTTGCACTTGTATTAGTGTGGAAAAAACACTTTTTGCACTTGTGATAGTGTTGAAAAACCACTTTTCGCACTTGTGTTGGTGCAGGAAACCACTTTTGCACTTGTATTAGTGTGGAAAAAACACTTTTTGCACTTGTGATAGTGTTGAAAAACCACTTTTCGCACTTGTGTTAGTGTTGAAAAACCACTTTTCGCACTTGTGTTGGTGCAGGAAACCACTTTTCGCACTTGTGTTAGTGTTGAAAAACCACTTTTCACACTTGTGATAGTGTTGAAAAACCACTTTTTGCACTTGTGTTAGTGTTGAAAAAACACTTTTTGCACTTGTGTTAGTGTTGAAAAACCACTTTTCACACTTGTCTTGGTGCAGGAAACCACTTTTGCACTTGTATTAGTGTGGAAAAAACACTTTTTGCACTTGTGATAGTGTTGAAAAACCACTTTTCGCACTTGTGTTAGTGTTGAAAACCACTTTTCGCACTTGTGTTAGTGTTGAAAAACCACTTTTCGCATTTGTGTTGGTGCAGGAAACCACTTTTGCACTTGTATTAGTGTGGAAAAACAACTTTTCGCACTTGGGTTAGTGTTGAAAAACCACTTTTCGCACTTGTGTTAGTGTTGAAAAACCACTTTTTGCACTTGTGTTAGTGTTGAAAAACCACTTTTCGCACTTGTGTTGGTGCAGGAAACCGCTTTTGCACTTGTATTAGTGTGGAAAAACCACTTTTCGCACTTGTGTTAGTGTTGAAAAACCACGTTTCGCACTTGTGTTAGTGTTGAAAAACCACTTTTCGCACTTGTGTTGGTGCAGGAAACCACTTTTGCACTTGTATTAGTGTGGAAAAAACACTTTTTGCACTTGTGATAGTGTTGAAAAACCACTTTTCGCACTTGTGTTAGTGTTGAAAAACCACTTTTCGCACTTGTGTTGGTGCAGGAAACCACTTTTGCACTTGTATTAGTGTGGAAAAACCACTTTTCGCACTTGTGTTAGTGTTGAAAAACCACTTTTCGCACTTGTGTTAGTGTTGAAAAACCACTTTTCGCACTTGTGTTGGTGCAGGAAACCACTTTTGCACTTGTATTAGTGTGGAAAAAACACTTTTTGCACTTGTGATAGTGTTGAAAAACCACTTTTCGCACCTGTGTTAGTGTTGAAAAACCACTTTTCCCACTTGTGTTAGTGTTGAAAAACCACTTTTCGCACTTGTGTTGGTGCAGAAAACCACTTTTGCACTTGTATTAGTGTGGAAAAAACACTTTTTGCACTTGTGATAGTGTTGAAAAACCACTTTTCGCACTTGTGTTAGTGTTGAAAAACAACTTTTCGCACTTGTGTTAGTGTAGAAAAACCACTTTTTGCACTTGTGTTGGTGCAGGAAACCACTTTTGCACTTGTATTAGTGTGGAAAAAACACTTTTTGCACTTGTGATAGTGTTGAAAAACCACTTTTCGCACTTGTGTTAGTGTTGAAAAAGCACTTTTCGCACTTGTGTTGGTGCAGGAAACCACTTTTGCACTTGTATTAGTGTGGAAAAAACACTTTTCGCACTTGTGTTAGTGTTGAAAAACCACTTTTCGCACTTGTGTTAGTGTTGAAAAACCACTTTTCGCACTTGTGTTGGTGCAGGAAACCACTTTTGCACTTGTATTAGTGTGGAAAAAACACTTTTTGCACTTGTGATAGTGTTGAAAAACCACTTTTTGCACTTGTGTTAGTGTTGAAAAACCACTTTTCACACTTGTGTTAGTGTTGAAAAACCACTTTTCGCACTTGTGTTGGTGCAGGAAACCACTTTTGCATTTGTATTAGTGTGGAAAAACCACTTTTCGCACTTGGGTTAGTGTTGAAAAACAACTTTTCGCACTTGTGTTAGTGTTGAAAAACCACTTTTCGCACTTGTGTTGGTGCAGGAAACCACTTTTGCACTTGTATTAGTGTGGAAAAACCACTTTTCGCACTTGTGTTAGTGTTGAAAAACTACTTTTCGCACTTGTGTTAGTGTTGAAAAACCACTTTTCGCACTTGTGTTGGTGCAGGAAACCACTTTTGCACTTGTATTAGTGTGGAAAAAACACTTTTTGCACTTGTGATAGTGTTGAAAAACCACTTTTCGCACTTGTGTTAGTGTTGAAAAACCACTTTTCGCACTTGTGTTGGTGCAGAAAACCACTTTTGCACTTGTATTAGTGTGGAAAAAACACTTTTTGCACTTGTGATAGTGTTGAAAAACCACTTTTCGCACTTGTGTTAGTGTTGAAAAACCACTTTTCGCACTTGTGTTAGTGTTGAAAAACCACTTTTCTCACTTGTGTTGGTGCAGGAAACCACTTTAGCACTTGTATTAGTGTGGAAAAAACACTTTTTGCACTTGTGATAGTGTTGAAAAACCACTTTTCGCACTTGTGTTGGTGCAGGAAACCACTTTTGCACTTGTATTAGTGTGGAAAAAACACTTTTTGCACTTGTGATAGTGTTGAAAAACCACTTTTCGCACTTGTGTTGGTGCAGGAAACCACTTTTGCACTTGTATTAGTGTGGAAAAAACACTTTTTGCACTTGTGATAGTGTTGAAAAACCACTTTTCGCACTTGTGTTAGTGTTGAAAAACCACTTTTTGCACTTGTGTTGGTGCAGGAAACCACTTTTCGCACTTGTGTTAGTGTTGAAAAACCACTTTTCACACTTGTGATAGTGTTGAAAAACCACTTTTTGCACTTGTGTTAGTGTTGAAAAAACACTTTTTGCACTTGTGTTAGTGTTGAAAAACCACTTTTCACACTTGTCTTGGTGCAGGAAACCACTTTTGCACTTGTATTAGTGTGGAAAAAACACTTTTTGCACTTGTGATAGTGTTGAAAAACCACTTTTCGCACTTGTGTTAGTGTTGAAAATCCACTTTTCGCACTTGTGTTAGTGTTGAAAAACCACTTTTCGCATTTGTGTTGGTGCAGGAAACCACTTTTGCACTTGTATTAGTGTGGAAAAACAACTTTTCGCACTTGGGTTAGTGTTGAAAAACCACTTTTCGCACTTGTGTTAGTGTTGAAAAACCACTTTTTGCACTTGTGTTAGTGTTGAAAAACCACTTTTCGCACTTGTGTTGGTGCAGGAAACCGCTTTTGCACTTGTATTAGTGTGGAAAAACCACTTTTCGCACTTGTGTTAGTGTTGAAAAACCACTTTTCGCACTTGTGTTAGTGTTGAAAAACCACTTTTCGCACTTGTGTTGGTGCAGGAAACCACTTTTGCACTTGTATTAGTGTGGAAAAAACACTTTTTGCACTTGTGATAGTGTTGAAAAACCACTTTTCGCACTTGTGTTAGTGTTGAAAAACCACTTTTCGCACTTGTGTTGGTGCAGGAAACCACTTTTGCACTTGTATTAGTGTGGAAAAACCACTTTTCGCACTTGTGTTAGTGTTGAAAAACCACTTTTCGCACTTGTGTTAGTGTTGAAAAACCACTTTTCGCACTTGTGTTGGTGCAGGAAACCACTTTAGCACTTGTATTAGTTTGGAAAAAACACTTTTTGCACTTGTGATAGTGTTGAAAAACCACTTTTCGCACTTGTGTTGGTGCAGGAAACCACTTTTGCACTTGTATTAGTGTGGAAAAAACACTTTTTGCACTTGTGATAGTGTTGAAAAACCACTTTTCGCACTTGTGTTGGTGCAGGAAACCACTTTTGCACTTGTATTAGTGTGGAAAAAACACTTTTTGCACTTGTGATAGTGTTGAAAAACCACTTTTCGCACTTGTGTTAGTGTTGAAAAACCACTTTTTGCACTTGTGTTGGTGCAGGAAACCACTTTTCGCACTTGTGTTAGTGTTGAAAAACCACTTTTCACACTTGTGATAGTGTTGAAAAACCACTTTTTGCACTTGTGTTAGTGTTGAAAAAACACTTTTTGCACTTGTGTTAGTGTTGAAAAACCACTTTTCACACTTGTCTTGGTGCAGGAAACCACTTTTGCACTTGTATTAGTGTGGAAAAAACACTTTTTGCACTTGTGATAGTGTTGAAAAACCACTTTTCGCACTTGTGTTAGTGTTGAAAAACCACTTTTCGCACTTGTGTTAGTGTTGAAAAACCACTTTTCGCATTTGTGTTGGTGCAGGAAACCACTTTTGCACTTGTATTAGTGTGGAAAAACAACTTTTCGCACTTGGGTTAGTGTTGAAAAACCACTTTTCGCACTTGTGTTAGTGTTGAAAAACCACTTTTTGCACTTGTGTTAGTGTTGAAAAACCACTTTTCGCACTTGTGTTGGTGCAGGAAACCGCTTTTGCACTTGTATTAGTGTGGAAAAACCACTTTTCGCACTTGTGTTAGTGTTGAAAAACCACTTTTCGCACTTGTGTTAGTGTTGAAAAACCACTTTTCGCACTTGTGTTGGTGCAGGAAACCACTTTTGCACTTGTATTAGTGTGGAAAAAACACTTTTTGCACTTGTGATAGTGTTGAAAAACCACTTTTCGCACTTGTGTTAGTGTTGAAAAACCACTTTTCGCACTTGTGTTGGTGCAGGAAACCACTTTTGCACTTGTATTAGTGTGGAAAAACCACTTTTCGCACTTGTGTTAGTGTTGAAAAACCACTTTTCGCACTTGTGTTAGTGTTGAAAAACCACTTTTCGCACTTGTGTTGGTGCAGGAAACCACTTTTGCACTTGTATTAGTGTGGAAAAAACACTTTTTGCACTTGTGATAGTGTTGAAAAACCACTTTTCGCACCTGTGTTAGTGTTGAAAAACCACTTTTCCCACTTGTGTTAGTGTTGAAAAACCACTTTTCGCACTTGTGTTGGTGCAGAAAACCACTTTTGCACTTGTATTAGTGTGGAAAAAACACTTTTTGCACTTGTGATAGTGTTGAAAAACCACTTTTCGCACTTGTGTTAGTGTTGAAAAACAACTTTTCGCACTTGTGTTAGTGTAGAAAAACCACTTTTCGCACTTGTGTTGGTGCAGGAAACCACTTTTGCACTTGTATTAGTGTGGAAAAAACACTTTTTGCACTTGTGATAGTGTTGAAAAACCACTTTTCGCACTTGTGTTAGTGTTGAAAAAGCACTTTTCGCACTTGTGTTGGTGCAGGAAACCACTTTTGCACTTGTATTAGTGTGGAAAAAACACTTTTCGCACTTGTGTTAGTGTTGAAAAACCACTTTTCGCACTTGTGTTAGTGTTGAAAAACCACTTTTCGCACTTGTGTTGGTGCAGGAAACCACTTTTGCACTTGTATTAGTGTGGAAAAAACACTTTTTGCACTTGTGATAGTGTTGAAAAACCACTTTTTGCACTTGTGTTAGTGTTGAAAAACCACTTTTCGCACTTGTGTTAGTGTAGAAAAACCACTTTTCACACTTGTGTTGGTGCAGGAAACCACTTTTGCACTTGTATTAGTGTGGAAAAAACACTTTTTGCACTTGTGATAGTGTTGAAAAACCACTTTTCGCACTTGTGTTAGTGTTGAAAAACCACTTTTCGCACTTGTGTTAGTGTTGAAAAACCACTTTTCGCACTTGTGTTGGTGCAGGAAACCACTTTTGCACTTGTATTAGTGTGGAAAAAACACTTTTTGCACTTGTGATAGTGTTGAAAAACCACTTTTCGCACTTGTGTTAGTGTTGAAAAACCACTTTTCGCACTTGTGTTATTGTTGAAAAACCACTTTTCGCACTTGTGTTGGTGCAGGAAACCACTTTTGCACTTGTATTAGTGTGGAAAAAACACTTTTTGCACTTGTGATAGTGTTGAAAAACCACTTTTCGCACTTGTGTTAGTGTTGAAAAACCACTTTTCGCACTTGTGTTGGTGCAGGAAACCACTTTGCACTTGTATTAGTGTGGAAAAAACACTTTTTGCACTTGTGTTAGTGTTGAAAAACCACTTTCGCACTTGTGTTAGTGTTGAAAAACCACTTTTCGCACTTGTGTTGGTGCAGGAAACCACTTTTGCACTTGTATTAGTGTGGAAAAACACTATTCGCACTTGTGTTAGTGTTGAAAAACCACTTTTCGCACTTGTGTTAGTGTTGAAAAACCACTTTTCGCACTTGTGTTGGTGCAGGAAACCACTTTTGCACTTGTATTAGTGTGGAAAAAACACTTTTTGCACTTGTGATAGTGTTGAAAAACCACTTTTCACACTTGTGTTAGTGTTGAAAAACCACTTTTCGCACTTGTGTTGGTGCAGGAAACCACTTTTGCACTTGTCTTAGTGTGGAAAAACCACTTTTCGCACTTGGGTTAGTGTTGAAAAACCACTTTTCGCACTTGTGTTAGTGTTGAAAAACCACTTTTTGCACTTGTGCTAGTGTTGAAAAACCACTTTTCGCACTTGTGTTGGTGCAGGAAACCACTTTTGCACTTGTATTAGTGTGGAAAAACCACTTTTCGCACTTGTGTTAGTGTTGAAAAACCACTTTTCGCACTTGTGTTAGTGTTGAAAAACCACTTTTCGCACTTGTGTTGGTGCAGCAAACCACTTTTGCACTTGTATTAGTGTGAAAAAATACTTTTTGCACTTGTGATAGTGTTGAAAAACCACTTTTCGCACTTGTGTTAGTGTTGAAAAACCACTTTTCGCACTTGTGTTGGTGCAGAAAACCACTTTTGCACTTGTATTAGTGTGGAAAAAACACTTTTTGCACTTGTGATAGTGTTGAAAAACCACTTTTCGCACTTGTGTTAGTGTTGAAAAACCACTTTTCGCACTTGTGTTAGTGTTGAAAAACCACTTTTCGCACTTGTGTTGGTGCAGGAAACCACTTTTGCACTTGTATTAGTGTGGAAGAAACACTTTTTGCACTTGTGATAGTGTTGATAAACCACTTTTCGCACTTGTGTTAGTGTTGAAAAAGCACTTTTCACACTTGTGTTGGTGCAGGAAACCACTTTTGCACTTGTATTAGTGTGGAAAAAACACTTTTCGCACTTGTGTTAGTGGTGAAAAACCACTTTTCGCACTTGTGTTAGTGTTGAAAAACCACTTTTCGCACTTGTGTTGGTGCAGGAAACCACTTTTGCACTTGTATTAGTGTGGAAAAAACACTTTTTGCACTTGTGATAGTGTTGAAAAACCACTTTTCGCACTTGTGTTGGTGCAGGAAACCACTTTTGCACTTGTATTAGTGTGGAAAAAACACTTTTTGCACTTGTGATAGTGTTGAAAAACCACTTTTCGCACTTGTGTTAGTGTTGAAAAACCACTTTTCGCACTTGTGTTGGTGCAGGAAACCACTTTTGCACTTGTATTAGTGTGGAAAAAACACTTTTTGCACTTGTGATAGTGTTGAAAAACCACTTTTTGCACTTGTGTTAGTGTTGAAAAACCACTTTTTGCACTTGTGTTAGTGTTGAAAAACCACTTTTCACACTTGTGTTGGTGCAGGAAACCACTTTTGCACTTGTATTAGTGTGGAAAAAACACTTTTTGCACTTGTGATAGTGTTGAAAAACCACTTTTCGCACTTGTGTTAGTGTTGAAAAACCACTTTTCGCACTTGTGCTAGTGTTGAAAAACCACTTTTCGCACTTGTGTTGGTGCAGGAAACCACTTTTGCACTTGTATTAGTGTGGAAAAAAGTGTTGAAAAACCACTTTTCGCACTTGTGTTGGTGCAGGAAACCACTTTTGCACTTGTATTAGTGTGGAAAAAACACTTTTTGCACTTGTGATAGTGTTGAAAAACCACTTTTCGCACTTGTGTTAGTGTTGAAAAACCACTTTTCACACTTTGTGTTGGTGCAGGAAACCACTTTTGCAATTGTATTAGTGTGGAAAAAACACTTTTTGCACTTGTGATAGTGTTGAAAAACCACTTTTCGCACTTGTGTTAGTGTTGAAAAACCACTTTTCGCACTTGTGTTAGTGTTGAAAAACCACTTTTTGCACTTGTGTTGGAGCAGGAAACCACTTTTGCACTTGTATTAGTGTGGAAAAACCACTTTTCGCACTTGGGTTAGTGTTGAAAAACCACTTTTCGCACTTGTGTTAGTGTTGAAAAACCACTTTTTGCACTTGTGTTAGTGTTGAAAAACCACTTTTCGCACTTGTGTTGGTGCAGGAAACCACTTTTGCACTTGTATTAGTGTGGAAAAACCACTTTTCGCACTTGTGTTAGTGTTGAAAAACCACTTTTCGCACTTGTGTTAGTGTTGAAAAACCACTTTTCGCACTTGTGTTGGTGCAGGAAACCACTTTTGCACTTGTATTAGTGTGGAAAAAACACTTTTTGCACTTGTGATAGTGTTGAAAAACCACTTTTCGCACTTGTGTTAGTGTTGAAAAACCACTTTTCGCACTTGTGTTGGTGCAGGAAACCACTTTTGCACTTGTATTAGTGTGGAAAAAAACACTTTTTGCACTTGTGATAGTGTAGAAAAAACCACTTTTCGCACTTGTGTTAGTGTTGAAAAACCACTTTTCGCACTTGTGTTGGTGTAGGAAACCACTTTTGCACTTGTACTAGTGTGGAAAAAACACTTTTTTGCACTTGTGATAGTGTTGAAAAAACCACTTTTCGCACTTGTGTTGGTGCAGGAAACCACTTTTGCACTTGTAGTAGTGTGGAAAAACCACTTTTCGCACTTGGGTTAGTGTTGAAAAACCACTTTTCGCACTTGTGTTAGTGTTGAAAAACCACTTTTTGCACTTGTGTTAGTGTGAAAAAACCACTTTTCGCACTTGTGTTGGTGCAGGAAACCACTTTTGCACTTGTATTAGTGTGGAAAAACCACTTTTCGCACTTGTGTTAGTGTTGAAAAACCACTTTTCGCACTTGTGTTAGTGTTGAAAAACCACTTTTCGCACTTGTGTTGGTGCAGGAAACCACTTTTGCACTTGTATTAGTGTGGAAAAAACACTTTTTGCACTTGTGATAGTGTTGAAAAACCACTTTTCGCACTTGTGTTAGTGTTGAAAAACCACTTTTCGCACTTGTGTTGGTGCAGGAAACCACTTTTGCACTTGTATTAGTGTGGAAAAAACACTTTTTGCACTTGTGATAGTGTAGAAAAACCACTTTTCGCACTTGTGTTAGTGTTGAAAAACCACTTTTCGCACTTGTGTTGGTGTAGGAAACCACTTTTGCACTTGTAGTAGTGTGGAAAAACCACTTTTCGCACTTGTGTTAGTGTTGAAAAACCACTTTTCGCACTTGTGTTAGTGTTGAAAAAACCACTTTTTCGCACTTGTGTTGGTGCAGGAAACCACTTTTGCACTTGTATTAGTGTGGAAAAAACACTTTTTGCACTTGTGATAGTGTTGAAAAACCACTTTTCGCACTTGTGTTAGTGTTGAAAAACCACTTTTCGCACTTGTGTTGGTGCAGGAAACCACTTTTGCACTTGTATTAGTGTGGAAAAAACACTTTTTGCACTTGTGATAGTGTAGAAAAACCACTTTTCGCACTTGTGTTAGTGTTGAAAAACCACTTTTCGCACTTGTGTTGGTGCAGGAAACCACTTTTGCACTTGTAGTAGTGTGGAAAAAACACTTTTTGCACTTGTGATAGTGTTGAAAAACCACTTTTCGCACTTGTGTTAGTGTTGAAAAACCACTTTTCGCACTTGTGTTGGTGCAGGAAACCACTTTTGCACTTGTATTAGTGTGGAAAAAACACTTTTTGTGCTTGTGATAGTGTTGAAAAACCATTTTTCGCACTTGTGTTAGTGTTGAAAAACCACTTTTCGCACTTGTGTTGGTGCAGGAAACCACTTTTGCACTTGTATAGTGTTGAAAAAACCACTTTTCGCACTTGTGTTAGTGTTGAAAAACCACTTTTTTGCACTTGTGTTGGAGCAGGAAACCACTTTTTGCACTTGTATTAGTGTGGAAAAACCACTTTTCCGCACTTGGGTTAGTGTTGAAAAACCACTTTTCGCACTTGTGTTAGTGTTGAAAAACCACTTTTTGCACTTGTGTTAGTGTTGAAAAACCACTTTTCGCACTTGTGTTGGTGCAGGAAACCACTTTTGCACTTGTATTAGTGTGGAAAAACCACTTTTCGCACTTGTGTTAGTGTTGAAAAACCACTTTTCGCACTTGTGTTAGTGTTGAAAAACCACTTTTCGCACTTGTGTTGGTGCAGGAAACCACTTTTTGCACTTGTATTAGTGTGGAAAAAACACTTTTTGCACTTGTGATAGTGTTGAAAAACCACTTTTCGCACTTGTGTTAGTGTTGAAAAACCCACTTTTCAGCACTTGTGTTGGTGCAGGGAAACCACTTTTGCACTTGTATTAGTGTGGAAAAAAACACTTTTTGCACTTGTGATAGTGTAGAAAAACCACTTTTCGCACTTGTGTTAGTGTTGAAAAACCACTTTTCGCACTTGTGTTGGTGTAGGAAACCACTTTTGCACTTGTACTAGTGTGGAAAAAACACTTTTTGCACTTGTGATAGTGTTGAAAAACCACTTTTCGCACTTGTGTTGGTGCAGGAAACCACTTTTGCACTTGTAGTAGTGTGGAAAAAACCACTTTTCGCACTTGGGTTAGTGTTGAAAAACCACTTTTCGCACTTGTGTTAGTGTTGAAAAACCACTTTTTGCACTTGTGTTAGTGTTGAAAAACCACTTTTCGCACTTGTGTTGGTGCAGGAAACCACTTTTGCACTTGTATTAGTGTGGAAAAACCACTTTTCGCACTTGTGTTAGTGTTGAAAAACCACTTTTCGCACTTGTGTTAGTGTTGAAAAACCACTTTTCGCACTTGTGTTGGTGCAGGAAACCACTTTTGCACTTGTATTAGTGTGGAAAAAACACTTTTTGCACTTGTGATAGTGTTGAAAAACCACTTTTCGCACTTGTGTTAGTGTTGAAAAACCACTTTTCGCACTTGTGTTGGTGCAGGAAACCACTTTTGCACTTGTATTAGTGTGGAAAAAACACTTTTTGCACTTGTGATAGTGTAGAAAAACCACTTTTCGCACTTGTGTTAGTGTTGAAAACCACTTTTTCGCACTTGTGTTGGTGTAGGAAACCACCACTTTTGCACTTGTAGTAGTGTGGAAAAACCACTTTTCGCACTTGTGTTAGTGTTGAAAAACCACTTTTCGCACTTGTGTTAGTGTTGAAAAAACCACTTTTCGCACTTGTGTTGGTGCAGGAAACCACTTTTGCACTTGTATTAGTGTGGAAAAAACACTTTTTGCACTTGTGATAGTGTTGAAAAACCACTTTTCGCACTTGTGTTAGTGTTGAAAAACCACTTTTCGCACTTGTGTTGGTGCAGGAAACCACTTTTGCACTTGTATTAGTGTGAAAAAACACTTTTTGCACTTGTGATAGTGTAGAAAAACCACTTTTCGCACTTGTGTTAGTGTTGAAAAACCACTTTTCGCACTTGTGTTGGTGCAGGAAACCACTTTTGCACTTGTAGTAGTGTGGAAAAAACACTTTTTGCACTTGTGATAGTGTTGAAAAACCACTTTTCGCACTTGTGTTAGTGTTGAAAAACCACTTTTCGCACTTGTGTTGGTGCAGGAAACCACTTTTGCACTTGTATTAGTGTGGAAAAAACACTTTTTGTGCTTGTGATAGTGTTGAAAAACCATTTTTCGCACTTGTGTTAGTGTTGAAAAACCACTTTTCGCACTTGTGTTGGTGCAGGAAACCACTTTTGCACTTGTATTAGTGTTGAAAAACCACTTTTCGCACTTGTGTTAGTGTTGAAAAACCACTTTTCGCACTTGTGTTAGTGTTGAAAAACCACTTTTCGCACTTGTGTTGGTGCAGGAAACCACTTTTGCACTTGTATTAGTGTTGAAAAACCACTTTTCGCACTTGTGTTAGTGTTGAAAAACCACTTTTCGCACTTGTGTTGGTGCAGGAAACCACTTTTGCACTTGTATTAGTGTGGAAAAAACACTTTTTGCACTTGTGATAGTGTTGAAAAACCACTTTTTGCACTTGTGTTAGTGTTGAAAAAACACTTTTCGCACTTGTGTTAGTGTTGAAAAACCACTTTTCACACTTGTGTTGGTGCAGGAAACCACTTTTGCACTTGTATTAGTGTGGAAAAAACACTTTTTGCACTTGTGATAGTGTTGAAAAACCACTTTTCGCACTTGTGTTAGTGTTGAAAAACCACTTTTCGCACTTGTTTTAGTGTTGAAAAACCACATTTCGCACTTGTGTTGGTGCAGGAAACCACTTTTGCACTTGTATTAGTGTGGAAAAAACACTTTTTGTACTTGTGATAGTGTTGAAAAACCACTTTTCGCACTTGTGTTAGTGTTGAAAAACCACTTTTCGCACTTGTGTTAGTGTGGAAAAAACACTTTTTGCACTTGTGATAGTGTTGAAAAACCACTTTTCGCACTTGTGTTAGTGTTGAAAAACCACTTTTCGCACTTGTGTTGATGCAGGAAACCACTTTTGCACTTGTATTAGTGTGGAAAAAACACTTTTTGCACTTGTGATAGTGTTGAAAAACCACTTTTCGCACTTGTGTTAGTGTTGAAAAACCACTTTTCGCACTTGTGTTGGTGCAGGAAACCACTTATGCACTTGTATTAGTGTGGAAAAAACACTTTTTGCACTTGTGATAGTGTTGAAAAACCACTTTTCGCAATTGTGTTAGTGTTGAAAAACCACTTTTCGCACTTGTGTTAGTGTTGAAAAACCACTTTTCGCACTTGTGTTAGTGTTGAAAACCACTTTTCGCACTTGTGTTGGTGCAGGAAACCACTTTTGCACTTGTATTAGTGTGGAAAAACACTTTTTGCACTTGTGATAGTGTTGAAAAACCACTTTTCGCACTTGTGTTAGTGTGGAAAAAACACTTTTTGCACTTGTGATAGTGTTGAAAAACCACTTTTCGCACTTGTGTTAGTGTTGAAAAACCACTTTCACACTTGTGTTGGTGCAGGAAACCACTTTTGCACTTGTATTAGTGTGGAAAAACCACTTTTCGCACTTGGGTTAGTGTTGAAAAACCACTTTTCGCACTTGTGTTAGTGTAGAAAAACCACTTTTCGCACTTGTGTTAGTGTTGAAAAACCACTTTTCGCACTTGTGTTGGTGTAGGAAACCACTTTTGCACTTGTACTAGTGTGGAAAAAACACTTTTTGCACTTGTGATAGTGTTGAAAAACCACTTTTCGCACTTGTGTTGGTGCAGGAAACCACTTTTGCACTTGTAGTAGTGTGGAAAAACCACTTTTCGCACTTGGGTTAGTGTTGAAAAACCACTTTTCGCACTTGTGTTAGTGTTGAAAAACCACTTTTTGCACTTGTGTTAGTGTTGAAAAACCACTTTTCGCACTTGTGTTGGTGCAGGAAACCACTTTTGCACTTGTATTAGTGTGGAAAAACCACTTTTCGCACTTGTGTTAGTGTTGAAAAACCACTTTTCGCACTTGTGTTAGTGTTGAAAAACCACTTTTCGCACTTGTGTTGGTGCAGGAAACCACTTTTGCACTTGTATTAGTGTGGAAAAAACACTTTTTGCACTTGTGATAGTGTTGAAACACCACTTTTCGCACTTGTGTTAGTGTTGAAAAACCACTTTTCGCACTTGTGTTGGTGCAGGAAACCACTTTTGCACTTGTATTAGTGTGGAAAAAACACTTTTTGCACTTGTGATAGTGTAGAAAAACCACTTTTCGCACTTGTGTTAGTGTTGAAAAACCACTTTTCGCACTTGTGTTGGTGTAGGAAACCACTTTTGCACTTGTAGTAGTGTGGAAAAACCACTTTTCGCACTTGTGTTAGTGTTGAAAAACCACTTTTCGCACTTGTGTTAGTGTTGAAAAACCACTTTTCGCACTTGTGTTGGTGCAGGAAACCACTTTTGCACTTGTATTAGTGTGGAAAAAACACTTTTTGCACTTGTGATAGTGTTGAAAAACCACTTTTCGCACTTGTGTTAGTGTTGAAAAACCACTTTTCGCACTTGTGTTGGTGCAGGAAACCACTTTTGCACTTGTATTAGTGTGGAAAAAACACTTTTTGCACTTGTGATAGTGTAGAAAAACCACTTTTCGCACTTGTGTTAGTGTTGAAAAACCACTTTTCGCACTTGTGTTGGTGCAGGAAACCACTTTTGCACTTGTAGTAGTGTGGAAAAAACACTTTTTGCACTTGTGATAGTGTTGAAAAACCACTTTTCGCACTTGTGTTAGTGTTGAAAAACCACTTTTCGCACTTGTGTTGGTGCAGGAAACCACTTTTGCACTTGTATTAGTGTGGAAAAAACACTTTTTGTGCTTGTGATAGTGTTGAAAAACCATTTTTCGCACTTGTGTTAGTGTTGAAAAACCACTTTTCGCACTTGTGTTGGTGCAGGAAACCACTTTTGCACTTGTATTAGTGTTGAAAAACCACTTTTCGCACTTGTGTTAGTGTTGAAAAACCACTTTTCGCACTTGTGTTAGTGTTGAAAAACCACTTTTCGCACTTGTGTTGGTGCAGGAAACCACTTTTGCACTTGTATTAGTGTTGAAAAACCACTTTTCGCACTTGTGTTAGTGTTGAAAAACCACTTTTCGCACTTGTGTTGGTGCAGGAAACCACTTTTGCACTTGTATTAGTGTGGAAAAAACACTTTTTGCACTTGTGATAGTGTTGAAAAACCACTTTTTGCACTTGTGTTAGTGTTGAAAAAACACTTTTCGCACTTGTGTTAGTGTTGAAAAACCACTTTTCACACTTGTGTTGGTGCAGGAAACCACTTTTGCACTTGTATTAGTGTGGAAAAAACACTTTTTGCACTTGTGATAGTGTTGAAAAACCACTTTTCGCACTTGTGTTAGTGTTGAAAAACCACTTTTCGCACTTGTTTTAGTGTTGAAAAACCACATTTCGCACTTGTGTTGGTGCAGGAAACCACTTTTGCACTTGTATTAGTGTGGAAAAAACACTTTTTGTACTTGTGATAGTGTTGAAAAACCACTTTTCGCACTTGTGTTAGTGTTGAAAAACCACTTTTCGCACTTGTGTTAGTGTGGAAAAAACACTTTTTGCACTTGTGATAGTGTTGAAAAACCACTTTTCGCACTTGTGTTAGTGTTGAAAAACCACTTTTCGCACTTGTGTTGATGCAGGAAACCACTTTTGCACTTGTATTAGTGTGGAAAAAACACTTTTTGCACTTGTGATAGTGTTGAAAAACCACTTTTCGCACTTGTGTTAGTGTTGAAAAACCACTTTTCGCACTTGTGTTGGTGCAGGAAACCACTTATGCACTTGTATTAGTGTGGAAAAAACACTTTTTGCACTTGTGATAGTGTTGAAAAACCACTTTTCGCAATTGTGTTAGTGTTGAAAAACCACTTTTCGCACTTGTGTTAGTGTTGAAAAACCACTTTTCGCACTTGTGTTAGTGTTGAAAACCACTTTTCGCACTTGTGTTGGTGCAGGAAACCACTTTTGCACTTGTATTAGTGTGGAAAAACACTTTTTGCACTTGTGATAGTGTTGAAAAACCACTTTTCGCACTTGTGTTAGTGTGGAAAAAACACTTTTTGCACTTGTGATAGTGTTGAAAAACCACTTTTCGCACTTGTGTTAGTGTTGAAAAACCACTTTCACACTTGTGTTGGTGCAGGAAACCACTTTTGCACTTGTATTAGTGTGGAAAAACCACTTTTCGCACTTGGGTTAGTGTTGAAAAACCACTTTTCGCACTTGTGTTAGTGTTGAAAAACCACTTTTCACACTTGTGTTAGTGTTGAAAAACCACTTTTCGCACTTGTGTTGGTGCAGGAAACCACTTTTGCACTTGTATTAGTGTGGAAAAACCACTTTTCGCACTTGGGTTAGTGTTGAAAAACCACTTTTCGCACTTGTGTTAGTGTTGAAAAACCACTTTTTGCACTTGTGCTAGTGTTGAAAAACCACTTTTCGCACTTGTGTTGGTGCAGGAAACCACTTTTGCACTTGTATTAGTGTGGAAAAACCACTTTTCGCACTTGTGTTAGTGTTGAAAAACCACTTTTCGCACTTGTGTTAGTGTTGAAAAACCACTTTTCGCACTTGTGTTGGTGCAGCAAACCACTTTTGCACTTGTATTAGTGTGGAAAAAATACTTTTTGCACTTGTGATAGTGTTGAAAAACCACTTTTCGCACTTGTGTTAGTGTTGAAAAACCACTTTTCGCACTTGTGTTGGTGCAGAAAACCACTTTTGCACTTGTATTAGTGTGGAAAAAACACTTTTTGCACTTGTGATAGTGTTGAAAAACCACTTTTCGCACTTGTGTTAGTGTTGAAAAACCACTTTTCGCACTTGTGTTAGTGTTGAAAAACCACTTTTCGCACTTGTGTTGGTGCAGGAAACCACTTTTGCACTTGTATTAGTGTGGAAGAAACACTTTTTGCACTTGTGATAGTGTTGAAAAACCACTTTTCGCACTTGTGTTAGTGTTGAAAAAGCACTTTTCACACTTGTGTTGGTGCAGGAAACCACTTTTGCACTTGTATTAGTGTGGAAAAAACACTTTTCGCACTTGTGTTAGTGGTGAAAAACCACTTTTCGCACTTGTGTTAGTGTTGAAAAACCACTTTTCGCACTTGTGTTGGTGCAGGAAACCACTTTTGCACTTGTATTAGTGTGGAAAAAACACTTTTTGCACTTGTGATAGTGTTGAAAAACCACTTTTCGCACTTGTGTTAGTGTTGAAAAACCACTTTTCGCACTTGTGCTAGTGTTGAAAAACCACTTTTCGCACTTGTGTTGGTGCAGGAAACCACTTTTGCACTTGTATTAGTGTGGAAAAAACACTTTTTGCACTTGTGATAGTGTTGAAAAACCACTTTTCGCACTTGTGTTGGTGCAGGAAACCACTTTTGCACTTGTATTAGTGTGGAAAAAACACTTTTTGCACTTGTGATAGTGTTGAAAAACCACTTTTCGCACTTGTGTTAGTGTTGAAAAACCACTTTTCACACTTGTGTTGGTGCAGGAAACCACTTTTGCAATTGTATTAGTGTGGAAAAAACACTTTTTGCACTTGTGATAGTGTTGAAAAACCACTTTTCGCACTTGTGTTAGTGTTGAAAAACCACTTTTCGCACTTGTGTTAGTGTTGAAAAACCACTTTTTGCACTTGTGTTGGAGCAGGAAACCACTTTTGCACTTGTATTAGTGTGGAAAAACCACTTTTCGCACTTGGGTTAGTGTTGAAAAACCACTTTTCGCACTTGTGTTAGTGTTGAAAAACCACTTTTTGCACTTGTGTTAGTGTTGAAAAACCACTTTTCGCACTTGTGTTGGTGCAGGAAACCACTTTTGCACTTGTATTAGTGTGGAAAAACCACTTTTCGCACTTGTGTTAGTGTTGAAAAACCACTTTTCGCACTTGTGTTAGTGTTGAAAAACCACTTTTCGCACTTGTGTTGGTGCAGGAAACCACTTTTGCACTTGTATTAGTGTGGAAAAAACACTTTTTGCACTTGTGATAGTGTTGAAAAACCACTTTTCGCACTTGTGTTAGTGTTGAAAAACCACTTTTCGCACTTGTGTTGGTGCAGGAAACCACTTTTGCACTTGTATTAGTGTGGAAAAAACACTTTTTGCACTTGTGATAGTGTAGAAAAACCACTTTTCGCACTTGTGTTAGTGTTGAAAAACCACTTTTCGCACTTGTGTTGGTGTAGGAAACCACTTTTGCACTTGTACTAGTGTGGAAAAAACACTTTTTGCACTTGTGATAGTGTTGAAAAACCACTTTTCGCACTTGTGTTGGTGCAGGAAACCACTTTTGCACTTGTAGTAGTGTGGAAAAACCACTTTTCGCACTTGGGTTAGTGTTGAAAAACCACTTTTCGCACTTGTGTTAGTGTTGAAAAACCACTTTTTGCACTTGTGTTAGTGTTGAAAAACCACTTTTCGCACTTGTGTTGGTGCAGGAAACCACTTTTGCACTTGTATTAGTGTGGAAAAACCACTTTTCGCACTTGTGTTAGTGTTGAAAAACCACTTTTCGCACTTGTGTTAGTGTTGAAAAACCACTTTTCGCACTTGTGTTGGTGCAGGAAACCACTTTTGCACTTGTATTAGTGTGGAAAAAACACTTTTTGCACTTGTGATAGTGTTGAAAAACCACTTTTCGCACTTGTGTTAGTGTTGAAAAACCACTTTTCGCACTTGTGTTGGTGCAGGAAACCACTTTTGCACTTGTATTAGTGTGGAAAAAACACTTTTTGCACTTGTGATAGTGTAGAAAAACCACTTTTCGCACTTGTGTTAGTGTTGAAAAACCACTTTTCGCACTTGTGTTGGTGTAGGAAACCACTTTTGCACTTGTAGTAGTGTGGAAAAACCACTTTTCGCACTTGTGTTAGTGTTGAAAAACCACTTTTCGCACTTGTGTTAGTGTTGAAAAACCACTTTTCGCACTTGTGTTGGTGCAGGAAACCACTTTTGCACTTGTATTAGTGTGGAAAAAACACTTTTTGCACTTGTGATAGTGTTGAAAAACCACTTTTCGCACTTGTGTTAGTGTTGAAAAACCACTTTTCGCACTTGTGTTGGTGCAGGAAACCACTTTTGCACTTGTATTAGTGTGGAAAAAACACTTTTTGCACTTGTGATAGTGTAGAAAAACCACTTTTCGCACTTGTGTTAGTGTTGAAAAACCACTTTTCGCACTTGTGTTGGTGCAGGAAACCACTTTTGCACTTGTAGTAGTGTGGAAAAAACACTTTTTGCACTTGTGATAGTGTTGAAAAACCACTTTTCGCACTTGTGTTAGTGTTGAAAAACCACTTTTCGCACTTGTGTTGGTGCAGGAAACCACTTTTGCACTTGTATTAGTGTGGAAAAAACACTTTTTGTGCTTGTGATAGTGTTGAAAAACCATTTTTCGCACTTGTGTTAGTGTTGAAAAACCACTTTTCGCACTTGTGTTGGTGCAGGAAACCACTTTTGCACTTGTATTAGTGTTGAAAAACCACTTTTCGCACTTGTGTTAGTGTTGAAAAACCACTTTTCGCACTTGTGTTAGTGTTGAAAAACCACTTTTCGCACTTGTGTTGGTGCAGGAAACCACTTTTGCACTTGTATTAGTGTTGAAAAACCACTTTTCGCACTTGTGTTAGTGTTGAAAAACCACTTTTCCCACTTGTGTTAGTGTTGAAAAACCACTTTTCGCACTTGTGTTGGTGCAGGAAACCACTTTTGCACTTGTATTAGTGTGGAAAAAACACTTTTTGCACTTGTGATAGTGTTGAAAAACCACTTTTTGCACTTGTGTTAGTGTTGAAAAAACACTTTTCGCACTTGTGTTAGTGTTGAAAAACCACTTTTCACACTTGTGTTGGTGCAGGAAACCACTTTTGCACTTGTATTAGTGTGGAAAAAACACTTTTTGCACTTGTGATAGTGTTGAAAAACCACTTTTCGCACTTGTGTTAGTGTTGAAAAACCACTTTTCGCACTTGTTTTAGTGTTGAAAAACCACATTTCGCACTTGTGTTGGTGCAGGAAACCACTTTTGCACTTGTATTAGTGTGGAAAAAACACTTTTTGTACTTGTGATAGTGTTGAAAAACCACTTTTCGCACTTGTGTTAGTGTTGAAAAACCACTTTTCGCACTTGTGTTAGTGTGGAAAAAACACTTTTTGCACTTGTGATAGTGTTGAAAAACCACTTTTCGCACTTGTGTTAGTGTTGAAAAACCACTTTTCGCACTTGTGTTGATGCAGGAAACCACTTTTGCACTTGTATTAGTGTGGAAAAAACACTTTTTGCACTTGTGATAGTGTTGAAAAACCACTTTTCGCACTTGTGTTAGTGTTGAAAAACCACTTTTCGCACTTGTGTTGGTGCAGGAAACCACTTATGCACTTGTATTAGTGTGGAAAAAACACTTTTTGCACTTGTGATAGTGTTGAAAAACCACTTTTCGCAATTGTGTTAGTGTTGAAAAACCACTTTTCGCACTTGTGTTAGTGTTGAAAAACCACTTTTCGCACTTGTGTTAGTGTTGAAAACCACTTTTCGCACTTGTGTTGGTGCAGGAAACCACTTTTGCACTTGTATTAGTGTGGAAAAACACTTTTTGCACTTGTGATAGTGTTGAAAAACCACTTTTCGCACTTGTGTTAGTGTGGAAAAAACACTTTTTGCACTTGTGATAGTGTTGAAAAACCACTTTTCGCACTTGTGTTAGTGTTGAAAAACCACTTTCACACTTGTGTTGGTGCAGGAAACCACTTTTGCACTTGTATTAGTGTGGAAAAACCACTTTTCGCACTTGGGTTAGTGTTGAAAAACCACTTTTCGCACTTGTGTTAGTGTTGAAAAACCACTTTTTGCACTTGTGTTAGTGTTGAAAAACCACTTTTCACACTTGTGTTGGTGCAGTAAACCACTTTTGCACTTGTATTAGTGTGGAAAAACCACTTTTCACACTTGTGTTAGTGTTGAAAAACCACTTTTCGCACTTGTGTTAGTGTTGAAAAACCACTTTTCGCACTTGTGTTGGTGCAGGAAACCACTTTTGCACTTGTATTAGTGTGGAAAAACCACTTTTCGCACTTGGGTTAGTGTTGAAAAACCACTTTTCGCACTTGTGTTAGTGTTGAAAAACCACTTTTTGCACTTGTGTTAGTGTTGAAAAACCACTTTTCGCACTTGTGTTGGTGCAGGAAACCACTTTTGCACTTATATTAGTGTGGAAAAACCACTTTTCGCACTTGTGTTAGCGTTGAAAAACCACTTTTCGCACTTGTGTTAGTGTTGAAAAACCACTTTTCGCACTTGTGTTGGTGCAGGAAACCACTTTTGCACTTGTTTTAATGTGGAAAAAACACTTTTTGCACTTGTGATAGTGTTGAAAAACCACTTTTCGCACTTGTGTTCGTGTTGAAAAACCACTTTTCGCACTTGTGTTGGTGCAGGAAACCACTTTTGCATTTGTATTAGTGTGGAAAAACCACTTTTCGCACTTGTGTTAGTGTTGAAAAACCACTTTTCGCACTTGTGTTAGTGTTGAAAAACCACTTTTCGCACTTGTGTTAGTGTTGAAAAACCACTTTTCGCACTTGTGTTGGTGCAGGAAACCACTTTTGCACTTGTATTAGTGTGGAAAAAACACTTTTTGCACTTGTGATAGTGTTGAAAAACCACTTTTCGCACTTGTGTTAGTGTTGAAAAACCACTTTTCGCACTTGTGTTGGTGCAGGAAACCACTTTTGCACTTGTATTAGTGTGGAAAAAACACTTTTTGCACTTGTGATAGTGTAGAAAAACCACTTTTCGCACTTGTGTTAGTGTTGAAAAACCACTTTTCGCACTTGTGTTGGTGTAGGAAACCACTTTTGCACTTGTACTAGTGTGGAAAAAACACTTTTTGCACTTGTGATAGTGTTGAAAAACCACTTTTCGCACTTGTGTTGGTGCAGGAAACCACTTTTGCACTTATAGTAGTGTGGAAAAAACACTTTTTGCACTTGTGATAGTGTTGAAAAACCACTTTTCGTACTTGTGTTAGTGTTGAAAAACCACTTTTCGCACTTGTGTTGGTGCAGGAAACCACTTTTGCACTTGTATTAGTGTGGAAAAAACACTTTTTGCGCTTGTGATAGTGTTGAAAAACCATTTTTCGCACTTGTGTTAGTGTTGAAAAACCACTTTTCGCACTTGTGTTGGTGCAGGAAACCACTTTTGCACTTGTATTAGTGTTGAAAAACCACTTTTCGCACTTGTGTTAGTGTTGAAAAACCACTTTTCGCACTTGTGTTAGTGTTGAAAAACCACTTTTCGCACTTGTGTTGGTGCAGGAAACCACTTTTGCACTTGTATTAGTGTTGAAAAACCACTTTTCGCACTTGTGTTAGTGTTGAAAAACCACTTTTCGCACTTGTGTTAGTGTTGAAAAACCACTTTTCGCACTTGTGTTGGTGCAGGAAACCACTTTTGCTCTTGTATTAGTGTGGAAAAAACACTTTTTGCACTTGTGATAGTGTTGAAAAACCACTTTTTGCACTTGTGTTAGTGTTGAAAAAACACTTTTCGCACTTGTGTTAGTGTTGAAAAACCACTTTTCACACTTGTGTTGGTGCAGGAAACCACTTTTGCACTTGTATTAGTGTGGAAAAAACACTTTTTGCACTTGTGATAGTGTTGAAAAACCACTTTTCGCACTTGTGTTAGTGTTGAAAAACCACTTTTCGCACTTGTTTTAGTGTTGAAAAACCACATTTCGCACTTGTGTTGGTGCAGGAAACCACTTTTGCACTTGTATTAGTGTGGAAAAAACACTTTTTGTACTTGTGATAGTGTTGAAAAACCACTTTTCGCACTTGTGTTAGTGTTGAAAAACCACTTTTCGCACTTGTGTTAGTGTGGAAAAAACACTTTTTGCACTTGTGATAGTGTTGAAAAACCACTTTTCGCACTTGTGTTAGTGTTGAAAAACCACTTTTCGCACTTGTGTTGATGCAGGAAACCACTTTTGCACTTGTATTAGTGTGGAAAAAACACTTTTTGCACTTGTGATAGTGTTGAAAAACCACTTTTCGCACTTGTGTTAGTGTTGAAAAACCACTTTTCGCACTTGTGTTGGTGCAGGAAACCACTTATGCACTTGTATTAGTGTGGAAAAAACACTTTTTGCACTTGTGATAGTGTTGAAAAACCACTTTTCGCAATTGTGTTAGTGTTGAAAAACCACTTTTCGCACTTGTGTTAGTGTTGAAAAACCACTTTTCGCACTTGTGTTAGTGTTGAAAACCACTTTTCGCACTTGTGTTGGTGCAGGAAACCACTTTTGCACTTGTATTAGTGTGGAAAAACACTTTTTGCACTTGTGATAGTGTTGAAAAACCACTTTTCGCACTTGTGTTAGTGTGGAAAAAACACTTTTTGCACTTGTGATAGTGTTGAAAAACCACTTTTCGCACTTGTGTTAGTGTTGAAAAACCACTTTTCACACTTGTGTTGGTGCAGGAAACCACTTTTGCACTTGTATTAGTGTGGAAAAACCACTTTTCGCACTTGGGTTAGTGTTGAAAAACCACTTTTCGCACTTGTGTTAGTGTTGAAAAACCACTTTTTGCACTTGTGTTAGTGTTGAAAAACCACTTTTCACACTTGTGTTGATGCAGGAAACCACTTTTGCACTTGTATTAGTGTGGAAAAACCACTTTTCGCACTTGTGTTAGTGTTGAAAAACCACTTTTCGCACTTGTGTTAGTGTTGAAAAACCACTTTTCGCACTTGTGTTGGTGCAGGAAATCACTTTTGCACTTGTATTAGTGTGGAAAAACCACTTTTCGCACTTGGGTTAGTGTTGAAAAACCACTTTTCGCACTTGTGTTAGTGTTGAAAAACCACTTTTTGCACTTGTGTTAGTGTTGAAAAACCACTTTTCGCACTTGTGTTGGGGCAGGAAACCACTTTTGCACTTATATTAGTGTGGAAAAACCACTTTTCGCACTTGTGTTAGCGTTGAAAAACCACTTTTCGCACTTGTGTTAGTGTTGAAAAACCACTTTTCGCACTTGTGTTGGTGCAGGAAACCACTTTTGCACTTGTATAAGTGTGGAAAAAACACTTTTTGCACTTGTGATAGTGTTGAAAAACCACTTTTCGCACTTGTGTTCGTGTTGAAAAACCACTTTTCGCACTTGTGTTGGTGCAGGAAACCACTTTTGCATTTGTATTAGTGTGGAAAAACCACTTTTCGCACTTGTGTTAGTGTTGAAAAACCACTTTTCGCACTTGTGTTAGTGTTGAAAAACCACTTTTCGCACTTGTGTTGGTGCAGGAAACCACTTTTGCACTTGTATTAGTGTGGAAAAAACACTTTTTGCACTTGTGATAGTGTTGAAAAACCACTTTTCGCACCTGTGTTAGTGTTGAAAAACCACTTTTCGCACTTGTGTTAGTGTTGAAAAACCACTTTTCGCACTTGTGTTGGTGCAGGAAACCACTTTTGCACTTGTATTAGTGTGGAAAAACCACTTTTCGCACTTGTGTTAGTGTTGAAAAACCACTTTTCGCACTTGTGTTAGTGTTGAAAAACCACTTTTCGCACTTGTGTTGGTGCAGGAAACCACTTTTGCACTTGTATTAGTGTGGAAAAAACACTTTTTGCACTTGTGATAGTGTTGAAAAACCACTTTTCGCACTTGTGTTAGTGTTGAAAAACCACTTTTCGCACTTGTGTTGGTGCAGGAAACCACTTTTGCACTTGTATTAGTGTGGAAAAAACACTTTTTGCACTTGTGATAGTGTAGAAAAACCACTTTTCGCACTTGTGTTAGTGTTGAAAAACCACTTTTCGCACTTGTGTTGGTGTAGGAAACCACTTTTGCACTTGTACTAGTGTGGAAAAAACACTTTTTGCACTTGTGATAGTGTTGAAAAACCACTTTTCGCACTTGTGTTGGTGCAGGAAACCACTTTTGCACTTGTAGTAGTGTGGAAAAAACACTTTTTGCACTTGTGATAGTGTTGAAAAACCACTTTTCGCACTTGTGTTAGTGTTGAAAAACCACTTTTCGCACTTGTGTTGGTGCAGGAAACCACTTTTGCACTTGTATTAGTGTGGAAAAAACACTTTTTGCGCTTGTGATAGTGTTGAAAAACCATTTTTCGCACTTGTGTTAGTGTTGAAAAACCACTTTTCGCACTTGTGTTGGTGTTGAAAAACCACTTTTCGCACTTGTGTTAGTGTTGAAAAACCACTTTTCGCACTTGTGTTAGTGTTGAAAAACCACTTTTCGCACTTGTGTTAGTGTTGAAAAACCACTTTTCGCACTTGTGTTAGTGTTGAAAAACCACTTTTCGCACTTGTGTTGGTGCAGGAAACCACTTTTGCACTTGTATTAGTGTTGAAAAACCACTTTTCGCACTTGTGTTAGTGTTGAAAAACCACTTTTCGCACTTGTGTTAGTGTTGAAAAACCACTTTTCGCACTTGTGTTGGTGCAGGAAACCACTTTTGCACTTGTATTAGTGTGGAAAAAACACTTTTTGCACTTGTGATAGTGTTGAAAAACCACTTTTTGCACTTGTGTTAGTGTTGAAAAAACACTTTTCGCACTTGTGTTAGTGTTGAAAAACCACTTTTCACACTTGTGTTAGTGTTGAAAAACCACTTTTGCACTTGTATTAGTGTGGAAAAAACACTTTTTGTACTTGTGATAGTGTTGAAAAACCACTTTTCGCACTTGTGTTAGTGTTGAAAAACCACTTTTCGCACTTGTGTTGGTGCAGGAAACCACTTTTGCACTTGTAGTAGTGTGGAAAAAACACTTTTTGCACTTGTGATAGTGTTGAAAAACCACTTTTCGCACTTGTGTTAGTGTTGAAAAACCACTTTTCGCACTTGTGTTGGTGCAGGAAACCACTTTTGCACTTGTATTAGTGTTGAAAAACCACTTTTCGCACTTGTGTTAGTGTTGAAAAACCACTTTTCGCACTTGTGTTAGTGTTGAAAAACCACTTTTCGCACTTGTGTTGGTGCAGGAAACCACTTTTCGCACTTGTGTTAGTGTTGAAAAACCACTTTTCGCACTTGTGTTAGTGTTGAAAAACCACTTTTCGCACTTGTGTTAGTGTTGAAAAACCACTTTTCGCACTTGTGTTAGTGTTGAAAAACCACTTTTCGCACTTGTGTTGGTGCAGGAAACCACTTTTGCACTTGTATTAGTGTTGAAAAACCACTTTTCGCACTTGTGTTAGTGTTGAAAAACCACTTTTCGCACTTGTGTTAGTGTTGAAAAACCACTTTTCGCACTTGTGTTGGTGCAGGAAACCACTTTTGCACTTGTATTAGTGTGGAAAAAACACTTTTTGCACTTGTGATAGTGTTGAAAAACCACTTTTCGCACTTGTGTTAGTGTTGAAAAACCACTTTTCGCACTTGTTTTAGTGTTGTAAAACCACATTTCGCACTTGTGTTGGTGCAGGAAACCACTTTTGCACTTGTATTAGTGTGGAAAAAACACTTTTTGTACTTGTGATAGTGTTGAAAAACCACTTTTCGCACTTGTGTTAGTGTTGAAAAACCACTTTTCGCACTTGTGTTAGTGTGGAAAAAACACTTTTTGCACTTGTGATAGTGTTGAAAAACCACTTTTCGCACTTGTGTTAGTGTTGAAAAACCACTTTTCGCACTTGTGTTGATGCAGGAAACCACTTTTGCACTTGTATTAGTGTGGAAAAAACACTTTTTGCACTTGTGATAGTGTTGAAAAACCACTTTTCGCACTTGTGTTAGTGTTGAAAAACCACTTTTCGCACTTGTGTTGGTGCAGGAAACCACTTATGCACTTGTATTAGTGTGGAAAAAACACTTTTTGCACTTGTGATAGTGTTGAAAAACCACTTTTCGCAATTGTGTTAGTGTTGAAAAACCACTTTTCGCACTTGTGTTAGTGTTGAAAAACCACTTTTCGCACTTGTGTTAGTGTTGAAAACCACTTTTCGCACTTGTGTTGGTGCAGGAAACCACTTTTGCACTTGTATTAGTGTGGAAAAACACTTTTTGCACTTGTGATAGTGTTGAAAAACCACTTTTCGCACTTGTGTTAGTGTGGAAAAAACACTTTTTGCACTTGTGATAGTGTTGAAAAACCACTTTTCGCACTTGTGTTAGTGTTGAAAAACCACTTTTCACACTTGTGTTGGTGCAGGAAACCACTTTTGCACTTGTATTAGTGTGGAAAAACCACTTTTCGCACTTGGGTTAGTGTTGAAAAACCACTTTTCGCACTTGTGTTAGTGTTGAAAAACCACTTTTTGCACTTGTGTTAGTGTTGAAAAACCACTTTTCACACTTGTGTTGGTGCAGGAAACCACTTTTGCACTTGTATTAGTGTGGAAAAACCACTTTTCGCACTTGTGTTAGTGTTGAAAAACCACTTTTCGCACTTGTGTTAGTGTTGAAAAACCACTTTTCGCACTTGTGTTGGTGCAGGAAACCACTTTTGCACTTGTATTAGTGTGGAAAAACCACTTTTCGCACTTGGGTTAGTGTTGAAAAACCACTTTTCGCACTTGTGTTAGTGTTGAAAAACCACTTTTTGCACTTGTGTTAGTGTTGAAAAACCACTTTTCGCACTTGTGTTGGTGCAGGAAACCACTTTTGCACTTATATTAGTGTGGAAAAACCACTTTTCGCACTTGTGTTAGCGTTGAAAAACCACTTTTCGCACTTGTGTTGGTGCAGGAAACCACTTTTGCACTTGTATAAGTGTGGAAAAAACACTTTTTGCACTTGTGATAGTGTTGAAAAACCACTTTTCGCACTTGTGTTCGTGTTGAAAAACCACTTTTCGCACTTGTGTTGGTGCAGGAAACCACTTTTGCATTTGTATTAGTGTGGAAAAACCACTTTTCGCACTTGTGTTAGTGTTGAAAAACCACTTTTCGCACTTGTGTTAGTGTTGAAAAACCACTTTTCGCACTTGTGTTGGTGCAGGAAACCACTTTTGCACTTGTATTAGTGTGGAAAAAACACTTTTTGCACTTGTGATAGTGTTGAAAAACCACTTTTCGCACCTGTGTTAGTGTTGAAAAACCACTTTTCGCACTTGTGTTGGTGTTGAAAAACCACTTTTCGCACTTGTGTTAGTGTTGAAAAACCACTTTTCGCACTTGTGTTAGTGTTGAAAAACCACTTTTTGCACTTGTGTTAGTGTTGAAAAACCACTTTTCGCACTTGTGTTAGTGTTGAAAAACCACTTTTCGCACTTGTGTTGGTGCAGGAAACCACTTTTGCACTTGTATTAGTGTTGAAAAACCACTTTTCGCACTTGTGTTAGTGTTGAAAAACCACTTTTCGCACTTGTGTTAGTGTTGAAAAACCACTTTTCGCACTTGTGTTGGTGCAGGAAACCACTTTTGCACTTGTATTAGTGTGGAAAAAACACTTTTTGCACTTGTGATAGTGTTGAAAAACCACTTTTTGCACTTGTGTTAGTGTTGAAAAAACACTTTTCGCACTTGTGTTAGTGTTGAAAAACCACTTTTCACACTTGTGTTGGTGCAGGAAACCACTTTTGCACTTGTATTAGTGTGGAAAAAACACTTTTTGCACTTGTGATAGTGTTGAAAAACCACTTTTCGCACTTGTGTTAGTGTTGAAAAACCACTTTTCGCACTTGTTTTAGTGTTGTAAAACCACATTTCGCACTTGTGTTGGTGCAGGAAACCACTTTTGCACTTGTATTAGTGTGGAAAAAACACTTTTTGTACTTGTGATAGTGTTGAAAAACCACTTTTCGCACTTGTGTTAGTGTTGAAAAACCACTTTTCGCACTTGTGTTAGTGTGGAAAAAACACTTTTTGCACTTGTGATAGTGTTGAAAAACCACTTTTTGCACTTGTGTTAGTGTTGAAAAACCACTTTTCGCACTTGTGTTGATGCAGGAAACCACTTTTGCACTTGTATTAGTGTGGAAAAAACACTTTTTGCACTTGTGATAGTGTTGAAAAACCACTTTTCGCACTTGTGTTAGTGTTGAAAAACCACTTTTCGCACTTGTGTTGGTGCAGGAAACCACTTATGCACTTGTATTAGTGTGGAAAAAACACTTTTTGCACTTGTGATAGTGTTGAAAAACCACTTTTCGCAATTGTGTTAGTGTTGAAAAACCACTTTTCGCACTTGTGTTAGTGTTGAAAAACCACTTTTCGCACTTGTGTTAGTGTTGAAAACCACTTTTCGCACTTGTGTTGGTGCAGGAAACCACTTTTGCACTTGTATTAGTGTGGAAAAACACTTTTTGCACTTGTGATAGTGTTGAAAAACCACTTTTCGCACTTGTGTTAGTGTGGAAAAAACACTTTTTGCACTTGTGATAGTGTTGAAAAACCACTTTTCGCACTTGTGTTAGTGTTGAAAAACCACTTTTCACACTTGTGTTGGTGCAGGAAACCACTTTTGCACTTGTATTAGTGTGGAAAAACCACTTTTCGCACTTGGGTTAGTGTTGAAAAACCACTTTTCGCACTTGTGTTAGTGTTGAAAAACCACTTTTTGCACTTGTGTTAGTGTTGAAAAACCACTTTTCACACTTGTGTTGGTGCAGGAAACCACTTTTGCACTTGTATTAGTGTGGAAAAACCACTTTTCGCACTTGTGTTAGTGTTGAAAAACCACTTTTCGCACTTGTGTTAGTGTTGAAAAACCACTTTTCGCACTTGTGTTGGTGCAGGAAACCACTTTTGCACTTGTATTAGTGTGGAAAAACCACTTTTCGCACTTGGGTTAGTGTTGAAAAACCACTTTTCGCACTTGTGTTAGTGTTGAAAAACCACTTTTTGCACTTGTGTTAGTGTTGAAAAACCACTTTTCGCACTTGTGTTGGTGCAGGAAACCACTTTTGCACTTATATTAGTGTGGAAAAACCACTTTTCGCACTTGTGTTAGCGTTGAAAAACCACTTTTCGCACTTGTGTTGGTGCAGGAAACCACTTTTGCACTTGTATAAGTGTGGAAAAAACACTTTTTGCACTTGTGATAGTGTTGAAAAACCACTTTTCGCACTTGTGTTCGTGTTGAAAAACCACTTTTCGCACTTGTGTTGGTGCAGGAAACCACTTTTGCATTTGTATTAGTGTGGAAAAACCACTTTTCGCACTTGTGTTAGTGTTGAAAAACCACTTTTCGCACTTGTGTTAGTGTTGAAAAACCACTTTTCGCACTTGTGTTGGTGCAGGAAACCACTTTTGCACTTGTATTAGTGTGGAAAAAACACTTTTTGCACTTGTGATAGTGTTGAAAAACCACTTTTCGCACCTGTGTTAGTGTTGAAAAACCACTTTTCGCACTTGTGTTAGTGTTGAAAAACCACTTTTCGCACTTGTGTTGGTGCAGAAAACCACTTTTGCACTTGTATTAGTATGGAAAAAACACTTTTTGCACTTGTGATAGTGTTGAAAAACCACTTTTCGCACTTGTGTTAGTGTTGAAAAACCACTTTTCCCACTTGTGTTGGTGCAGGAAACCACTTTTGTACTTGTATTAGTGTGGAAAAAACACTTTTTGCACTTGTGATAGTGTTGAAAAACCACTTTTCGCACTTGTGTTAGTGTTGAAAAAGCACTTTTCGCACTTGTGTTAGTGTTGAAAAACCACTTTTCGCACTTGTGTTGGTGCAGGAAACCACTTTTGCACTTGTATTAGTGTTGAAAAACCACTTTTCGCACTTGTGTTAGTGTTGAAAAACCACTTTTCGCACTTGTGTTAGTGTTGAAAAACCACTTTTCGCACTTGTGTTGGTGCAGGAAACCACTTTTGCACTTGTATTAGTGTGGAAAAAACACTTTTTGCACTTGTGATAGTGTTGAAAAACCACTTTTCGCACTTGTGTTAGTGTTGAAAAACCACTTTTCGCACTTGTTTTAGTGTTGTAAAACCACATTTCGCACTTGTGTTGGTGCAGGAAACCACTTTTGCACTTGTATTAGTGTGGAAAAAACACTTTTTGTACTTGTGATAGTGTTGAAAAACCACTTTTCGCACTTGTGTTAGTGTTGAAAAACCACTTTTCGCACTTGTGTTAGTGTGGAAAAAACACTTTTTGCACTTGTGATAGTGTTGAAAAACCACTTTTCGCACTTGTGTTAGTGTTGAAAAACCACTTTTCGCACTTGTGTTGATGCAGGAAACCACTTTTGCACTTGTATTAGTGTGGAAAAAACACTTTTTGCACTTGTGATAGTGTTGAAAAACCACTTTTCGCACTTGTGTTAGTGTTGAAAAACCACTTTTCGCACTTGTGTTGGTGCAGGAAACCACTTATGCACTTGTATTAGTGTGGAAAAAACACTTTTTGCACTTGTGATAGTGTTGAAAAACCACTTTTCGCAATTGTGTTAGTGTTGAAAAACCACTTTTCGCACTTGTGTTAGTGTTGAAAAACCACTTTTCGCACTTGTGTTAGTGTTGAAAACCACTTTTCGCACTTGTGTTGGTGCAGGAAACCACTTTTGCACTTGTATTAGTGTGGAAAAACACTTTTTGCACTTGTGATAGTGTTGAAAAACCACTTTTCGCACTTGTGTTAGTGTGGAAAAAACACTTTTTGCACTTGTGATAGTGTTGAAAAACCACTTTTCGCACTTGTGTTAGTGTTGAAAAACCACTTTTCACACTTGTGTTGGTGCAGGAAACCACTTTTGCACTTGTATTAGTGTGGAAAAACCACTTTTCGCACTTGGGTTAGTGTTGAAAAACCACTTTTCGCACTTGTGTTAGTGTTGAAAAACCACTTTTTGCACTTGTGTTAGTGTTGAAAAACCACTTTTCACACTTGTGTTGGTGCAGGAAACCACTTTTGCACTTGTATTAGTGTGGAAAAACCACTTTTCGCACTTGTGTTAGTGTTGAAAAACCACTTTTCGCACTTGTGTTAGTGTTGAAAAACCACTTTTCGCACTTGTGTTGGTGCAGGAAACCACTTTTGCACTTGTATTAGTGTGGAAAAACCACTTTTCGCACTTGGGTTAGTGTTGAAAAACCACTTTTCGCACTTGTGTTAGTGTTGAAAAACCACTTTTTGCACTTGTGTTAGTGTTGAAAAACCACTTTTCGCACTTGTGTTGGTGCAGGAAACCACTTTTGCACTTATATTAGTGTGGAAAAACCACTTTTCGCACTTGTGTTAGCGTTGAAAAACCACTTTTCGCACTTGTGTTGGTGCAGGAAACCACTTTTGCACTTGTATAAGTGTGGAAAAAACACTTTTTGCACTTGTGATAGTGTTGAAAAACCACTTTTCGCACTTGTGTTCGTGTTGAAAAACCACTTTTCGCACTTGTGTTGGTGCAGGAAACCACTTTTGCATTTGTATTAGTGTGGAAAAACCACTTTTCGCACTTGTGTTAGTGTTGAAAAACCACTTTTCGCACTTGTGTTAGTGTTGAAAAACCACTTTTCGCACTTGTGTTGGTGCAGGAAACCACTTTTGCACTTGTATTAGTGTGGAAAAAACACTTTTTGCACTTGTGATAGTGTTGAAAAACCACTTTTCGCACCTGTGTTAGTGTTGAAAAACCACTTTTCGCACTTGTGTTGGTGTTGAAAAACCACTTTTCGCACTTGTGTTAGTGTTGAAAAACCACTTTTCGCACTTGTGTTAGTGTTGAAAAACCACTTTTTGCACTTGTGTTAGTGTTGAAAAACCACTTTTCGCACTTGTGTTAGTGTTGAAAAACCACTTTTCGCACTTGTGTTGGTGCAGGAAACCACTTTTGCACTTGTATTAGTGTTGAAAAACCACTTTTCGCACTTGTGTTAGTGTTGAAAAACCACTTTTCGCACTTGTGTTAGTGTTGAAAAACCACTTTTCGCACTTGTGTTGGTGCAGGAAACCACTTTTGCACTTGTATTAGTGTGGAAAAAACACTTTTTGCACTTGTGATAGTGTTGAAAAACCACTTTTTGCACTTGTGTTAGTGTTGAAAAAACACTTTTCGCACTTGTGTTAGTGTTGAAAAACCACTTTTCACACTTGTGTTGGTGCAGGAAACCACTTTTGCACTTGTATTAGTGTGGAAAAAACACTTTTTGCACTTGTGATAGTGTTGAAAAACCACTTTTCGCACTTGTGTTAGTGTTGAAAAACCACTTTTCGCACTTGTTTTAGTGTTGTAAAACCACATTTCGCACTTGTGTTGGTGCAGGAAACCACTTTTGCACTTGTATTAGTGTGGAAAAAACACTTTTTGTACTTGTGATAGTGTTGAAAAACCACTTTTCGCACTTGTGTTAGTGTTGAAAAACCACTTTTCGCACTTGTGTTAGTGTGGAAAAAACACTTTTTGCACTTGTGATAGTGTTGAAAAACCACTTTTTGCACTTGTGTTAGTGTTGAAAAACCACTTTTCGCACTTGTGTTGATGCAGGAAACCACTTTTGCACTTGTATTAGTGTGGAAAAAACACTTTTTGCACTTGTGATAGTGTTGAAAAACCACTTTTCGCACTTGTGTTAGTGTTGAAAAACCACTTTTCGCACTTGTGTTGGTGCAGGAAACCACTTATGCACTTGTATTAGTGTGGAAAAAACACTTTTTGCACTTGTGATAGTGTTGAAAAACCACTTTTCGCAATTGTGTTAGTGTTGAAAAACCACTTTTCGCACTTGTGTTAGTGTTGAAAAACCACTTTTCGCACTTGTGTTAGTGTTGAAAACCACTTTTCGCACTTGTGTTGGTGCAGGAAACCACTTTTGCACTTGTATTAGTGTGGAAAAACACTTTTTGCACTTGTGATAGTGTTGAAAAACCACTTTTCGCACTTGTGTTAGTGTGGAAAAAACACTTTTTGCACTTGTGATAGTGTTGAAAAACCACTTTTCGCACTTGTGTTAGTGTTGAAAAACCACTTTTCACACTTGTGTTGGTGCAGGAAACCACTTTTGCACTTGTATTAGTGTGGAAAAACCACTTTTCACACTTGGGTTAGTGTTGAAAAACCACTTTTCGCACTTGTGTTAGTGTTGAAAAACCACTTTTTGCACTTGTGTTAGTGTTGAAAAACCACTTTTCACACTTGTGTTGGTGCAGGAAACCACTTTTGCACTTGTATTAGTGTGGAAAAACCACTTTTCGCACTTGTGTTAGTGTTGAAAAACCACTTTTCGCACTTGTGTTAGTGTTGAAAAACCACTTTTCGCACTTGTGTTGGTGCAGGAAACCACTTTTGCACTTGTATTAGTGTGGAAAAACCACTTTTCGCACTTGGGTTAGTGTTGAAAAACCACTTTTCGCACTTGTGTTAGTGTTGAAAAACCACTTTTTGCACTTGTGTTAGTGTTGAAAAACCACTTTTCGCACTTGTGTTGGTGCAGGAAACCACTTTTGCACTTATATTAGTGTGGAAAAACCACTTTTCGCACTTGTGTTAGCGTTGAAAAACCACTTTTCGCACTTGTGTTGGTGCAGGAAACCACTTTTGCACTTGTATAAGTGTGGAAAAAACACTTTTTGCACTTGTGATAGTGTTGAAAAACCACTTTTCGCACTTGTGTTCGTGTTGAAAAACCACTTTTCGCACTTGTGTTGGTGCAGGAAACCACTTTTGCATTTGTATTAGTGTGGAAAAACCACTTTTCGCACTTGTGTTAGTGTTGAAAAACCACTTTTCGCACTTGTGTTAGTGTTGAAAAACCACTTTTCGCACTTGTGTTGGTGCAGGAAACCACTTTTGCACTTGTATTAGTGTGGAAAAAACACTTTTTGCACTTGTGATAGTGTTGAAAAACCACTTTTCGCACCTGTGTTAGTGTTGAAAAACCACTTTTCGCACTTGTGTTAGTGTTGAAAAACCACTTTTCGCACTTGTGTTGGTGCAGAAAACCACTTTTGCACTTGTATTAGTATGGAAAAAACACTTTTTGCACTTGTGATAGTGTTGAAAAACCACTTTTCGCACTTGTGTTAGTGTTGAAAAACCACTTTTCCCACTTGTGTTGGTGCAGGAAACCACTTTTGTACTTGTATTAGTGTGGAAAAAACACTTTTTGCACTTGTGATAGTGTTGAAAAACCACTTTTCGCACTTGTGTTAGTGTTGAAAAAGCACTTTTCGCACTTGTGTTGGTGCAGGAAACCACTTTTGCACATGTATTAGTGTGGAAAAAACACTTTTCGCACTTGTGTTAGTGTTGAAAAACCACTTTTCGCACTTGTGTTAGTGTTGAAAAACCACTTTTCGCACTTGTGTTGGTGCAGGAAACCACTTTTGCACTTGTATTAGTGTGGAAAAAACACTTTTTGCACTTGTGATAGTGTTGAAAAACCACTTTTCGCACTTGTGTTGGTGCAGGAAACCACTTTTGCACTTGTATTAGTGTGGAAAAAACACTTTTTGCACTTGTGTTAGTGTTGAAAAACCACTTTTCACACTTGTGTTAGTGTTGAAAAACCACTTTTCGCACTTGTGTTGGTGCAGGAAACCA
Source organism: Myxine glutinosa (assembly GCF_964187855.1). Taxonomy (NCBI): domain Eukaryota; kingdom Metazoa; phylum Chordata; class Myxini; order Myxiniformes; family Myxinidae; genus Myxine; species Myxine glutinosa. The sequence continues at coordinate 155,509 of NW_027616749.1, forward strand.
CTTTTGCACTTGTATTAGTGTGGAAAAAACACTTTTTGCACTTGTGATAGTGTTGAAAAACCACTTTTCGCACTTGTGTTAGTGTTGAAAAACCACTTTTCGCACTTGTGTTGGAGCAGGAAATCACTTTTGCACTTGTATTAGTGTGGAAAAACCACTTTTCGCACTTGGGTTAGTGTTGAAAAACCACTTTTCGCACTTGTGTTAGTGTTGAAAAACCACTTTTTGCACTTGTGTTAGTGTTGAAAAACCACTTTTCGCACTTGTGTTGGTGCAGGAAACCACTTTTGCACTTGTATTAGTGTGGAAAAACCACTTTTCGCACTTGTGTTAGTGTTGAAAAACCACTTTTCGCACTTGTGTTAGTGTTGAAAAACCACTTTTCGCACTTGTGTTGGTGCAGGAAACCACTTTTGCACTTGTATTAGTGTGGAAAAAACACTTTTTGCACTTGTGATAGTGTTGAAAAACCACTTTTCGCACTTGTGTTAGTGTTGAAAAACCACTTTTCGCACTTGTGTTGGTGCAGAAAACCACTTTTGCACTTGTATTAGTGTGGAAAAACCACTTTTCGCACTTGTGTTAGTGTTGAATAACGACTTTTCGCACTTGTGTTAGTGTTGAAAAACCACTTTTCGTACTTGTGTTGGTGCAGGAAACCACTTTTGCACTTGTATTAGTGTGGAAAAAACACTTTTTGCACTTGTGATAGTGTTGAAAAACCACTTTTCGCACCTGTGTTAGTGTTGAAAAACCACTTTTCGCAATTGTGTTAGTGTTGAAAAACCACTTTTCGCACTTGTGTTGGTGCAGAAAACCACTTTTGCACTTGTATTAGTGTGGAAAAAACACTTTTTGCACTTGTGATAGTGTTGAAAAACCACTTTTCGCACTTGTGTTAGTGTTGAAAAACCACTTTTCGCACTTGTGTTAGTGTTGAAAAACCACTTTTCGCACTTGTGTTGGTGCAGGAAACCACTTTTGCACTTGTATTAGTGTGGAAAAAACACTTTTTGCACTTGTGATAGTGTTGAAAAACCACTTTTCGCACTTGTGTTAATGTTGAAAAAGCACTTTTCGCACTTGTGTTGGTGCAGGAAACCACTTTGCACTTGTATTAGTGTGGAAAAAACACTTTTCGCACTTGTGTTAGTGTTGAAAAACCACTTTTCGCACTTGTGTTAGTGTTGAAAAACCACTTTTCGCACTTGTGTTGGTGCAGGAAACCACTTTTGCACTTGTATTAGTGTGGAAAAAACACTTTTTGCACTTGTGATAGTGTTGAAAAACCACTTTTCGCACTTGTGTTAGTGTTGAAAAACCACTTTTCGCACTTGTGTTGGTGTAGGAAACCACTTTTGCACTTGTATTAGTGTGGAAAAAACACTTTTTGCACTTGTGATAGTGTTGAAAAACCACTTTTCGCACTTGTGTTAGTGTTGAAAAACCACTTTTCGCACTTGTGTTGGTGCAGGAAACCACTTTTGCACTTGTATTAGTGTGGAAAAAACACTTTTTGCACTTGTGATAGTGCAGAAAAACCACTTTTCGCACTTGTGTTAGTGTTGAAAAACCACTTTTCACACTTGTGTTGGTGTAGGAAACCACTTTTGCACTTGTACTAGTGTGGAAAAAACACTTTTTGCACTTGTGATAGTGTAGAGAAACCACTTTTCGCACTTGTGTTAGTGTTGAAAAACCACTTTTCGCACTTGTGTTGGTGCAGGAAACCACTTTTGCACTTGTATTAGTGTGGAAAAAACACTTTTTGCACTTGTGGTAGTGTTGAAAAACCACTTTTTGCACTTGTGTTAGTGTTGAAAAACGACTTTTCGCACTTGTGTTAGTGTTGAAAAACCACTTTTCACACTTGTGTTGGTGCAGGAAACCACTTTTGCACTTGTATTAGTGTGGAAAAAACACTTTTTGCACTTGTGATAGTGTTGAAAAACCACTTTTCGCACTTGTGTTAGTGTTGAAAAACCACTTTTCGCACTTGTGTTAGTGTTGAAAAACCACTTTTCGCACTTGTGTTGGTGCAGGAAACCACTTTTGCACTTGTATTAGTGTGGAAAAAACACTTTTTGCACTTGTGATAGTGTTGAAAAACCACTTTTCGCACCTGTGTTAGTGTTGAAAAACCACTTTTCGCACTTGTGTTAGTGTTGAAAAACCACTTTTCGCACTTGTGTTGGTGCAGAAAACCACTTTTGCACTTGTATTAGTGTTGAAAAACAACTTTTCGCACTTGTGTTAGTGTTGAAAAACCACTTTTCGCACCTGTGTTGGTGCAGGAAACCACTTTTGCACTTGTATTAGTGTGGAAAAAACACTTTTTGCACTTGTGATAGTGTTGAAAAACCACTTTTCGCACTTGTGTTAGTGTTGAAAAACCACTTTTCGCACTTGTGTTGGTGCAGGAAACCACTTTTGCACTTGTATTAGTGTGGAAAAACCACTTTTCGCACTTGTGTTAGTGTTGAAAAACCACTTTTCGCACTTGTGTTAGTGTTGAAAAACCACTTTTCGCACTTGTGTTGGTGCAGGAAACCACTTTTGCACTTGTATTAGTGTGGAAAAAACACTTTTTGCACTTGTGATAGTGTTGAAAAACCACTTTTCGCACCTGTGTTAGTGTTGAAAAACCACTTTTCGCAATTGTGTTAGTGTTGAAAAACCACTTTTCGCACTTGTGTTGGTGCAGAAAACCACTTTTGCACTTGTATTAGTGTGGAAAAAACACTTTTTGCACTTGTGATAGTGTTGAAAAACCACTTTTCGCACTTGTGTTAGTGTTGAAAAACCACTTTTCGCACTTGTGTTAGTGTTGAAAAACCACTTTTCGCACTTGTGTTGGTGCAGGAAACCACTTTTGCACTTGTATTAGTGTGGAAAAAACACTTTTTGCACTTGTGATAGTGTTGAAAAACCACTTTTCGCACTTGTGTTAGTGTTGAAAAAGCACTTTTCGCACTTGTGTTGGTGCAGGAAACCACTTTTGCACTTGTATTAGTGTGGCAAAAACACTTTTCGCACTTGTGTTAGTGTTGAAAAACCACTTTTCGCACTTGTGTTAGTGTTGAAAAACCACTTTTCGCACCTGTGTTGGTGCAGGAAACCACTTTTGCACTTGTATTAGTGTGGAAAAAACACTTTTTGCACTTGTGATAGTGTTGAAAAACCACTTTTCGCACTTGTGTTGGTGTAGGAAACCACTTTTGCACTTGTATTAGTGTGGAAAAAACACTTTTTGCACTTGTGATAGTGTAGAAAAACCACTTTTCGCACTTGTGCTAGTGTTGAAAAACCACTTTTCGCACTTGTGTTGGTGCAGGAAACCACTTTTGCACTTGTATTAGTGTGGAAAAAACACTTTTTGCACTTGTGATAGTGTTGAAAAACCACTTTTTGCACTTGTGTTAGTGTTGAAAAACGACTTTTCGCACTTGTGTTAGTGTTGAAAAACCACTTTTCACACTTGTGTTGGTGCAGGAAACCACTTTTGCACTTGTATTAGTGTGGAAAAAACACTTTTTGCACTTGTGATAGTGTTGAAAAACCACTTTTCGCACTTGTGTTAGTGTTGAAAAACCACTTTTCGCACTTGTGTTAGTGTTGAAAAACCACTTTTCGCACTTGTGTTGGTGCAGGAAACCACTTTTGCACTTATATTAGTGTGGAAAAAACACTTTTTGCACTTGTGATAGTGTTGAAAAACCACTTTTCGCACTTGTGTTAGTGTTGAAAAACCACTTTTCGCACTTGTGTTATTGTTGAAAAACCACTTTTCGCACTTGTGTTGGTGCAGGAAACCACTTTTGCACTTGTATTAGTGTGGAAAAAACACTTTTCGCACTTGTGTTAGTGTTGAAAAACCACTTTTCGCACTTGTGTTAGTGTTGAAAAACCACTTTTCACACTTGTGTTGGTGCAGGAAACCACTTTTGCACTTGTATTAGTGTGGAAAACCACTATTCGCACTTGTGTTAGTGTTGAAAAACCACTTTTCGCACTTGTGTTAGTGTTGAAAAACCACTTTTCGCACTTGTGTTGGTGCAGGAAACCACTTTTGCACTTGTATTAGTGTGGAAAAACACTTTTTGCACTTGTGATAGTGTTGAAAAACCACTTTTCACACTTGTGTTAGTGTTGAAAAACCACTTTTCGCACTTGTGTTGGTGCAGGAAACCACTTTTGCATTTGTATTAGTGTGGAAAAACCACTTTTCGCACTTGGGTTAGTGTTGAAAAACAACTTTTCGCACTTGTGTTAGTGTTGAAAAACCACTTTTCGCACTTGTGTTGGTGCAGGAAACCACTTTTGCACTTGTATTAGTGTGGAAAAACCACTTTTCGCACTTGTGTTAGTGTTGAAAAACCACTTTTCGCACTTGTGTTAGTGTTGAAAAACCACTTTTCGCACTTGTGTTGGTGCAGGAAACCACTTTTGCACTTGTATTAGTGTGGAAAAAACAATTTTTGCACTTGTGATAGTGTAGAAAAACCACTTTTCGCACTTGTGTTAGTGTTGAAAAACCACTTTTCGCACTTGTGTTGGTGTAGGAAACCACTTTTGCACTTGTACTAGTGTGGAAAAAACACTTTTTGCACTTGTGATAGTGTAGAAAAACCACTTTTCGCACTTGTGTTAGTGTTGAAAAACCACTTTTCGCACTTGTGTTGGTGCAGGAAACCACTTTTGCACTTGTATTAGTGTGGAAAAAACACTTTTTGCACTTGTGATAGTGTTGAAAAACCACTTTTTGCACTTGTGTTAGTGTTGAAAAACGACTTTTCGCACTTGTGTTAGTGTTGAAAAACCACTTTTCACACTTGTGTTGGTGCAGGAAACCACTTTTGCACTTGTATTAGTGTGGAAAAAACACTTTTTGCACTTGTGATAGTGTTGAAAAACCACTTTTCGCACTTGTGTTAGTGTTGAAAAACCACTTTTCGCACTTGTGTTAGTGTTGAAAAACCACTTTTTGCACTTGTGTTCGTGCAGGAAACCACTTTTGCACTTGTATTAGTGTGGAAAAAACACTTTTTGCACTTGTGATAGTGTTGAAAAACCACTTTTCGCACTTGTGTTAGTGTTGAAAAACCACTTTTCGCACTTGTGTTATTGTTGAAAAACCACTTTTCGCACTTGTGTTGGTGCAGGAAACCACTTTTGCACTTGTATTAGTGTGGAAAAAACACTTTTTGCACTTGTGATAGTGTTGAAAAACCACTTTTCGCACTTGTGTTAGTGTTGAAAAACCACTTTTCGCACTTGTGTTGGTGCAGGAAACCACTTTTGCACTTGTATTAGTGTGGAAAAAACACTTTTCGCACTTGTGTTAGTGTTGAAAAACCACTTTTCGCACTTGTGTTGGTGCAGGAAACCACTTTTGCACTTGTATTAGTGTGGAAAAAACACTTTTTGCACTTGTGATAGTGTTGAAAAACCACTTTTTGCACTTGTGTTAGTGTTGAAAAAACACTTTTCGCACTTGTGTTAGTGTTGAAAAACCACTTTTCACACTTGTGTTGGTGCAGGAAACCACTTTTGCACTTGTATTAGTGTGGAAAAAACACTTTTTGCACTTGTGATAGTGTTGAAAAACCACTTTTCGCACTTGTGTTAGTGTTGAAAAACCACTTTTCGCACTTGTTTTAGTGTTGTAAAACCACATTTCGCACTTGTGTTGGTGCAGGAAACCACTTTTGCACTTGTATTAGTGTGGAAAAAACACTTTTTGTACTTGTGATAGTGTTGAAAAACCACTTTTCGCACTTGTGTTAGTGTTGAAAAACCACTTTTCGCACTTGTGTTAGTGTTGAAAAACCACTTTTCGCACTTGTGTTAGTGTTGAAAAACCACTTTTCGCACTTGTGTTGGTGCAGGAAACCACTTTTGCACTTGTATTAGTGTGGAAAAAACACTTTTTGCACTTGTGATAGTGTAGAAAAACCACTTTTCGCACTTGTGTTAGTGTTGAAAAACCACTTTTCGCACTTGTGTTGGTGTAGGAAACCACTTTTGCACTTGTACTAGTGTGGAAAAAACACTTTTTGCACTTGTGATAGTGTAGAAAAACCACTTTTCGCACTTGTGTTAGTGTTGAAAAACCACTTTTCGCACTTGTGTTGGTGCAGGAAACCACTTTTGCACTTGTATTAGTGTGGAAAAAACACTTTTTGCACTTGTGATAGTGTTGAAAAACCACTTTTTGCACTTGTGTTAGTGTTGAAAAAACACTTTTCGCACTTGTGTTAGTGTTGAAAAACCACTTTTCACACTTGTGTTGGTGCAGGAAACCACTTTTGCACTTGTATTAGTGTGGAAAAAACACTTTTTGCACTTGTGATAGTGTTGAAAAACCACTTTTCGCACTTGTGTTAGTGTTGAAAAACCACTTTTCGCACTTGTTTTAGTGTTGTAAAACCACATTTCGCACTTGTGTTGGTGCAGGAAACCACTTTTGCACTTGTATTAGTGTGGAAAAAACACTTTTTGTACTTGTGATAGTGTTGAAAAACCACTTTTCGCACTTGTGTTAGTGTTGAAAAACCACTTTTCGCACTTGTGTTAGTGTGGAAAAAACACTTTTTGCACTTGTGATAGTGTTGAAAAACCACTTTTCGCACTTGTGTTAGTGTTGAAAAACCACTTTTCGCACTTGTGTTGATGCAGGAAACCACTTTTGCACTTGTATTAGTGTGGAAAAAACACTTTTTGCACTTGTGATAGTGTTGAAAAACCACTTTTCGCACTTGTGTTAGTGTTGAAAAACCACTTTTCGCACTTGTGTTGGTGCAGGAAACCACTTATGCACTTGTATTAGTGTGGAAAAAACACTTTTTGCACTTGTGATAGTGTTGAAAAACCACTTTTCGCAATTGTGTTAGTGTTGAAAAACCACTTTTCGCACTTGTGTTAGTGTTGAAAAACCACTTTTCGCACTTGTGTTAGTGTTGAAAACCACTTTTCGCACTTGTGTTGGTGCAGGAAACCACTTTTGCACTTGTATTAGTGTGGAAAAACACTTTTTGCACTTGTGATAGTGTTGAAAAACCACTTTTCGCACTTGTGTTAGTGTGGAAAAAACACTTTTTGCACTTGTGATAGTGTTGAAAAACCACTTTTCGCACTTGTGTTAGTGTTGAAAAACCACTTTTCACACTTGTGTTGGTGCAGGAAACCACTTTTGCACTTGTATTAGTGTGGAAAAACCACTTTTCGCACTTGGGTTAGTGTTGAAAAACCACTTTTCGCACTTGTGTTAGTGTTGAAAAACCACTTTTTGCACTTGTGTTAGTGTTGAAAAACCACTTTTCACACTTGTGTTGGTGCAGGAAACCACTTTTGCACTTGTATTAGTGTGGAAAAACCACTTTTCGCACTTGTGTTAGTGTTGAAAAACCACTTTTCGCACTTGTGTTAGTGTTGAAAAACCACTTTTCGCACTTGTGTTGGTGCAGGAAACCACTTTTGCACTTGTATTAGTGTGGAAAAACCACTTTTCGCACTTGGGTTAGTGTTGAAAAACCACTTTTCGCACTTGTGTTAGTGTTGAAAAACCACTTTTTGCACTTGTGTTAGTGTTGAAAAACCACTTTTCGCACTTGTGTTGGTGCAGGAAACCACTTTTGCACTTATATTAGTGTGGAAAAACCACTTTTCGCACTTGTGTTAGCGTTGAAAAACCACTTTTCGCACTTGTGTTGGTGCAGGAAACCACTTTTGCACTTGTATAAGTGTGGAAAAAACACTTTTTGCACTTGTGATAGTGTTGAAAAACCACTTTTCGCACTTGTGTTCGTGTTGAAAAACCACTTTTCGCACTTGTGTTGGTGCAGGAAACCACTTTTGCATTTGTATTAGTGTGGAAAAACCACTTTTCGCACTTGTGTTAGTGTTGAAAAACCACTTTTCGTACTTGTGTTAGTGTTGAAAAACCACTTTTCGCACTTGTGTTGGTGCAGGAAACCACTTTTGCACTTGTATTAGTGTGGAAAAAACACTTTTTGCACTTGTGATAGTGTTGAAAAACCACTTTTCGCACCTGTGTTAGTGTTGAAAAACCACTTTTCGCACTTGTGTTAGTGTTGAAAAACCACTTTTCGCACTTGTGTTGGTGCAGAAAACCACTTTTGCACTTGTATTAGTATGGAAAAAACACTTTTTGCACTTGTGATAGTGTTGAAAAACCACTTTTCGCACTTGTGTTAGTGTTGAAAAACCACTTTTCCCACTTGTGTTGGTGCAGGAAACCACTTTTGTACTTGTATTAGTGTGGAAAAAACACTTTTTGCACTTGTGATAGTGTTGAAAAACCACTTTTCGCACTTGTGTTAGTGTTGAAAAAGCACTTTTCGCACTTGTGTTGGTGCAGGAAACCACTTTTGCACATGTATTAGTGTGGAAAAAACACTTTTCGCACTTGTGTTAGTGTTGAAAAACCACTTTTCGCACTTGTGTTAGTGTTGAAAAACCACTTTTCGCACTTGTGTTGGTGCAGGAAACCACTTTTGCACTTGTATTAGTGTGGAAAAAACACTTTTTGCACTTGTGATAGTGTTGAAAAACCACTTTTCGCACTTGTGTTGGTGCAGGAAACCACTTTTGCACTTGTATTAGTGTGGAAAAAACACTTTTTGCACTTGTGATAGTGTTGAAAAACCACTTTTCGCACTTGTGTTAGTGTTGAAAAACCACTTTTCGCACTTGTGTTGGTGCAGGAAACCACTTTTGCACTTGTATTAGTGTGGAAAAAACACTTTTTGCACTTGTGATAGTGTTGAAAAACCACTTTTTGCACTTGTGTTAATGTTGAAAAACCACTTTTCGCACTTGTGTTGGAGCAGGAAATCACTTTTGCACTTGTATTAGTGTGGAAAAACCACTTTTCGCACTTGGGTTAGTGTTGAAAAACCACTTTTCGCACTTGTGTTAGTGTTGAAAAACCACTTTTTGCACTTGTGTTAGTGTTGAAAAACCACTTTTCGCACTTGTGTTGGTGCAGGAAACCACTTTTGCACTTGTATTAGTGTGGAAAAACCACTTTTCGCACTTGTGTTAGTGTTGAAAAACCACTTTTCGCACTTGTGTTAGTGTTGAAAAACCACTTTTCGCACTTGTGTTGGTGCAGGAAACCACTTTTGCACTTGTATTAGTGTGGAAAAAACACTTTTTGCACTTGTGATAGTGTTGAAAAACCACTTTTCGCACTTGTGTTAGTGTTGAAAAACCACTTTTCGCACTTGTGTTGGTGCAGAAAACCACTTTTGCACTTGTATTAGTGTGGAAAAACCACTTTTCGCACTTGTGTTAGTGTTGAATAACGACTTTTCGCACTTGTGTTAGTGTTGAAAAACCACTTTTCGTACTTGTGTTGGTGCAGGAAACCACTTTTGCACTTGTATTAGTGTGGAAAAAACACTTTTTGCACTTGTGATAGTGTTGAAAAACCACTTTTCGCACCTGTGTTAGTGTTGAAAAACCACTTTTCGCAATTGTGTTAGTGTTGAAAAACCACTTTTCGCACTTGTGTTGGTGCAGAAAACCACTTTTGCACTTGTATTAGTGTGGAAAAAACACTTTTTGCACTTGTGATAGTGTTGAAAAACCACTTTTCGCACTTGTGTTAGTGTTGAAAAACCACTTTTCGCACTTGTGTTAGTGTTGAAAAACCACTTTTCGCACTTGTGTTGGTGCAGGAAACCACTTTTGCACTTGTATTAGTGTGGAAAAAACACTTTTTGCACTTGTGATAGTGTTGAAAAACCACTTTTCGCACTTGTGTTAATGTTGAAAAAGCACTTTTCGCACTTGTGTTGGTGCAGGAAACCACTTTGCACTTGTATTAGTGTGGAAAAAACACTTTTCGCACTTGTGTTAGTGTTGAAAAACCACTTTTCGCACTTGTGTTAGTGTTGAAAAACCACTTTTCGCACTTGTGTTGGTGCAGGAAACCACTTTTGCACTTGTATTAGTGTGGAAAAAACACTTTTTGCACTTGTGATAGTGTTGAAAAACCACTTTTCGCACTTGTGTTAGTGTTGAAAAACCACTTTTCGCACTTGTGTTGGTGTAGGAAACCACTTTTGCACTTGTATTAGTGTGGAAAAAACACTTTTTGCACTTGTGATAGTGTTGAAAAACCACTTTTCGCACTTGTGTTAGTGTTGAAAAACCACTTTTCGCACTTGTGTTGGTGCAGGAAACCACTTTTGCACTTGTATTAGTGTGGAAAAAACACTTTTTGCACTTGTGATAGTGCAGAAAAACCACTTTTCGCACTTGTGTTAGTGTTGAAAAACCACTTTTCACACTTGTGTTGGTGTAGGAAACCACTTTTGCACTTGTACTAGTGTGGAAAAAACACTTTTTGCACTTGTGATAGTGTAGAGAAACCACTTTTCGCACTTGTGTTAGTGTTGAAAAACCACTTTTCGCACTTGTGTTGGTGCAGGAAACCACTTTTGCACTTGTATTAGTGTGGAAAAAACAATTTTTGCACTTGTGGTAGTGTTGAAAAACCACTTTTTGCACTTGTGTTAGTGTTGAAAAACGACTTTTCGCACTTGTGTTAGTGTTGAAAAACCACTTTTCACACTTGTGTTGGTGCAGGAAACCACTTTTGCACTTGTATTAGTGTGGAAAAAACACTTTTTGCACTTGTGATAGTGTTGAAAAACCACTTTTCGCACTTGTGTTAGTGTTGAAAAACCACTTTTCGCACTTGTGTTAGTGTTGAAAAACCACTTTTCGCACTTGTGTTGGTGCAGGAAACCACTTTTGCACTTGTATTAGTGTGGAAAAAACACTTTTTGCACTTGTGATAGTGTTGAAAAACCACTTTTCGCACCTGTGTTAGTGTTGAAAAACCACTTTTCGCACTTGTGTTAGTGTTGAAAAACCACTTTTCGCACTTGTGTTGGTGCAGAAAACCACTTTTGCACTTGTATTAGTGTTGAAAAACAACTTTTCGCACTTGTGTTAGTGTTGAAAAACCACTTTTCGCACCTGTGTTGGTGCAGGAAACCACTTTTGCACTTGTATTAGTGTGGAAAAAACACTTTTTGCACTTGTGATAGTGTTGAAAAACCACTTTTCGCACTTGTGTTAGTGTTGAAAAACCACTTTTCGCACTTGTGTTGGTGCAGGAAACCACTTTTGCACTTGTATTAGTGTGGAAAAACCACTTTTCGCACTTGTGTTAGTGTTGAAAAACCACTTTTCGCACTTGTGTTAGTGTTGAAAAACCACTTTTCGCACTTGTGTTGGTGCAGGAAACCACTTTTGCACTTGTATTAGTGTGGAAAAAACACTTTTTGCACTTGTGATAGTGTTGAAAAACCACTTTTCGCACCTGTGTTAGTGTTGAAAAACCACTTTTCGCAATTGTGTTAGTGTTGAAAAACCACTTTTCGCACTTGTGTTGGTGCAGAAAACCACTTTTGCACTTGTATTAGTGTGGAAAAAACACTTTTTGCACTTGTGATAGTGTTGAAAAACCACTTTTCGCACTTGTGTTAGTGTTGAAAAACCACTTTTCGCACTTGTGTTAGTGTTGAAAAACCACTTTTCGCACTTGTGTTGGTGCAGGAAACCACTTTTGCACTTGTATTAGTGTGGAAAAAACACTTTTTGCACTTGTGATAGTGTTGAAAAACCACTTTTCGCACTTGTGTTAGTGTTGAAAAAGCACTTTTCGCACTTGTGTTGGTGCAGGAAACCACTTTTGCACTTGTATTAGTGTGGCAAAAACACTTTTCGCACTTGTGTTAGTGTTGAAAAACCACTTTTCGCACTTGTGTTAGTGTTGAAAAACCACTTTTCGCACCTGTGTTGGTGCAGGAAACCACTTTTGCACTTGTATTAGTGTGGAAAAAACACTTTTTGCACTTGTGATAGTGTTGAAAAACCACTTTTCGCACTTGTGTTGGTGTAGGAAACCACTTTTGCACTTGTATTAGTGTGGAAAAAACACTTTTTGCACTTGTGATAGTGTAGAAAAACCACTTTTCGCACTTGTGCTAGTGTTGAAAAACCACTTTTCACACTTGTGTTGGTGCAGGAAACCACTTTTGCACTTGTATTAGTGTGGAAAAAACACTTTTTGCACTTGTGATAGTGTTGAAAAACCACTTTTTGCACTTGTGTTAGTGTTGAAAAACGACTTTTCGCACTTGTGTTAGTGTTGAAAAACCACTTTTCACACTTGTGTTGGTGCAGGAAACCACTTTTGCACTTGTATTAGTGTGGAAAAAACACTTTTTGCACTTGTGATAGTGTTGAAAAACCACTTTTCGCACTTGTGTTAGTGTTGAAAAACCACTTTTCGCACTTGTGTTAGTGTTGAAAAACCACTTTTCGCACTTGTGTTGGTGCAGGAAACCACTTTTGCACTTATATTAGTGTGGAAAAAACACTTTTTGCACTTGTGATAGTGTTGAAAAACCACTTTTCGCACTTGTGTTAGTGTTGAAAAACCACTTTTCGCACTTGTGTTATTGTTGAAAAACCACTTTTCGCACTTGTGTTGGTGCAGGAAACCACTTTTGCACTTGTATTAGTGTGGAAAAAACACTTTTCGCACTTGTGTTAGTGTTGAAAAACCACTTTTCGCACTTGTGTTAGTGTTGAAAAACCACTTTTCACACTTGTGTTGGTGCAGGAAACCACTTTTGCACTTGTATTAGTGTGGAAAACCACTATTCGCACTTGTGTTAGTGTTGAAAAACCACTTTTCGCACTTGTGTTAGTGTTGAAAAACCACTTTTCGCACTTGTGTTGGTGCAGGAAACCACTTTTGCACTTGTATTAGTGTGGAAAAACACTTTTTGCACTTGTGATAGTGTTGAAAAACCACTTTTCACACTTGTGTTAGTGTTGAAAAACCACTTTTCGCACTTGTGTTGGTGCAGGAAACCACTTTTGCATTTGTATTAGTGTGGAAAAACCACTTTTCGCACTTGGGTTAGTGTTGAAAAACAACTTTTCGCACTTGTGTTAGTGTTGAAAAACCACTTTTCGCACTTGTGTTGGTGCAGGAAACCACTTTTGCACTTGTATTAGTGTGGAAAAACCACTTTTCGCACTTGTGTTAGTGTTGAAAAACCACTTTTCGCACTTGTGTTAGTGTTGAAAAACCACTTTTCGCACTTGTGTTGGTGCAGGAAACCACTTTTGCACTTGTATTAGTGTGGAAAAAACACTTTTTGCACTTGTGATAGTGTAGAAAAACCACTTTTCGCACTTGTGTTAGTGTTGAAAAACCACTTTTCGCACTTGTGTTGGTGTAGGAAACCACTTTTGCACTTGTACTAGTGTGGAAAAAACACTTTTTGCACTTGTGATAGTGTAGAAAAACCACTTTTCGCACTTGTGTTAGTGTTGAAAAACCACTTTTCGCACTTGTGTTGGTGCAGGAAACCACTTTTGCACTTGTATTAGTGTGGAAAAAACACTTTTTGCACTTGTGATAGTGTTGAAAAACCACTTTTTGCACTTGTGTTAGTGTTGAAAAACGACTTTTCGCACTTGTGTTAGTGTTGAAAAACCACTTTTCACACTTGTGTTGGTGCAGGAAACCACTTTTGCACTTGTATTAGTGTGGAAAAAACACTTTTTGCACTTGTGATAGTGTTGAAAAACCACTTTTCGCACTTGTGTTAGTGTTGAAAAACCACTTTTCGCACTTGTGTTAGTGTTGAAAAACCACTTTTTGCACTTGTGTTCGTGCAGGAAACCACTTTTGCACTTGTATTAGTGTGGAAAAAACACTTTTTGCACTTGTGATAGTGTTGAAAAACCACTTTTCGCACCTGTGTTAGTGTTGAAAAACCACTTTTCGCACTTGTGTTAGTGTTGAAAAACCACTTTTCGCACTTGTGTTGGTGCAGAAAACCACTTTTGCACTTGTATTAGTGTTGAAAAACAACTTTTCGCACTTGTGTTAGTGTTGAAAAACCACTTTTCGCACCTGTGTTGGTGCAGGAAACCACTTTTGCACTTGTATTAGTGTGGAAAAAACACTTTTTGCACTTGTGATAGTGTTGAAAAACCACTTTTCGCACTTGTGTTAGTGTTGAAAAACCACTTTTCGCACTTGTGTTGGTGCAGGAAACCACTTTTGCACTTGTATTAGTGTGGAAAAACCACTTTTCGCACTTGTGTTAGTGTTGAAAAACCACTTTTCGCACTTGTGTTAGTGTTGAAAAACCACTTTTCGCACTTGTGTTGGTGCAGGAAACCACTTTTGCACTTGTATTAGTGTGGAAAAAACACTTTTTGCACTTGTGATAGTGTTGAAAAACCACTTTTCGCACCTGTGTTAGTGTTGAAAAACCACTTTTCGCAATTGTGTTAGTGTTGAAAAACCACTTTTCGCACTTGTGTTGGTGCAGAAAACCACTTTTGCACTTGTATTAGTGTGGAAAAAACACTTTTTGCACTTGTGATAGTGTTGAAAAACCACTTTTCGCACTTGTGTTAGTGTTGAAAAACCACTTTTCGCACTTGTGTTAGTGTTGAAAAACCACTTTTCGCACTTGTGTTGGTGCAGGAAACCACTTTTGCACTTGTATTAGTGTGGAAAAAACACTTTTTGCACTTGTGATAGTGTTGAAAAACCACTTTTCGCACTTGTGTTAGTGTTGAAAAAGCACTTTTCGCACTTGTGTTGGTGCAGGAAACCACTTTTGCACTTGTATTAGTGTGGCAAAAACACTTTTCGCACTTGTGTTAGTGTTGAAAAACCACTTTTCGCACTTGTGTTAGTGTTGAAAAACCACTTTTCGCACCTGTGTTGGTGCAGGAAACCACTTTTGCACTTGTATTAGTGTGGAAAAAACACTTTTTGCACTTGTGATAGTGTTGAAAAACCACTTTTCGCACTTGTGTTGGTGTAGGAAACCACTTTTGCACTTGTATTAGTGTGGAAAAAACACTTTTTGCACTTGTGATAGTGTAGAAAAACCACTTTTCGCACTTGTGCTAGTGTTGAAAAACCACTTTTCGCACTTGTGTTGGTGCAGGAAACCACTTTTGCACTTGTATTAGTGTGGAAAAAACACTTTTTGCACTTGTGATAGTGTTGAAAAACCACTTTTTGCACTTGTGTTAGTGTTGAAAAACGACTTTTCGCACTTGTGTTAGTGTTGAAAAACCACTTTTCACACTTGTGTTGGTGCAGGAAACCACTTTTGCACTTGTATTAGTGTGGAAAAAACACTTTTTGCACTTGTGATAGTGTTGAAAAACCACTTTTCGCACTTGTGTTAGTGTTGAAAAACCACTTTTCGCACTTGTGTTAGTGTTGAAAAACCACTTTTCGCACTTGTGTTGGTGCAGGAAACCACTTTTGCACTTATATTAGTGTGGAAAAAACACTTTTTGCACTTGTGATAGTGTTGAAAAACCACTTTTCGCACTTGTGTTAGTGTTGAAAAACCACTTTTCGCACTTGTGTTATTGTTGAAAAACCACTTTTCGCACTTGTGTTGGTGCAGGAAACCACTTTTGCACTTGTATTAGTGTGGAAAAAACACTTTTCGCACTTGTGTTAGTGTTGAAAAACCACTTTTCGCACTTGTGTTAGTGTTGAAAAACCACTTTTCACACTTGTGTTGGTGCAGGAAACCACTTTTGCACTTGTATTAGTGTGGAAAACCACTATTCGCACTTGTGTTAGTGTTGAAAAACCACTTTTCGCACTTGTGTTAGTGTTGAAAAACCACTTTTCGCACTTGTGTTGGTGCAGGAAACCACTTTTGCACTTGTATTAGTGTGGAAAAACACTTTTTGCACTTGTGATAGTGTTGAAAAACCACTTTTCACACTTGTGTTAGTGTTGAAAAACCACTTTTCGCACTTGTGTTGGTGCAGGAAACCACTTTTGCATTTGTATTAGTGTGGAAAAACCACTTTTCGCACTTGGGTTAGTGTTGAAAAACAACTTTTCGCACTTGTGTTAGTGTTGAAAAACCACTTTTCGCACTTGTGTTGGTGCAGGAAACCACTTTTGCACTTGTATTAGTGTGGAAAAACCACTTTTCGCACTTGTGTTAGTGTTGAAAAACCACTTTTCGCACTTGTGTTAGTGTTGAAAAACCACTTTTCGCACTTGTGTTGGTGCAGGAAACCACTTTTGCACTTGTATTAGTGTGGAAAAAACACTTTTTGCACTTGTGATAGTGTAGAAAAACCACTTTTCGCACTTGTGTTAGTGTTGAAAAACCACTTTTCGCACTTGTGTTGGTGTAGGAAACCACTTTTGCACTTGTACTAGTGTGGAAAAAACACTTTTTGCACTTGTGATAGTGTAGAAAAACCACTTTTCGCACTTGTGTTAGTGTTGAAAAACCACTTTTCGCACTTGTGTTGGTGCAGGAAACCACTTTTGCACTTGTATTAGTGTGGAGAAAACACTTTTTGCACTTGTGATAGTGTTGAAAAACCACTTTTTGCACTTGTGTTAGTGTTGAAAAACGACTTTTCGCACTTGTGTTAGTGTTGAAAAACCACTTTTCACACTTGTGTTGGTGCAGGAAACCACTTTTGCACTTGTATTAGTGTGGAAAAAACACTTTTTGCACTTGTGATAGTGTTGAAAAACCACTTTTCGCACTTGTGTTAGTGTTGAAAAACCACTTTTCGCACTTGTGTTAGTGTTGAAAAACCACTTTTTGCACTTGTGTTCGTGCAGGAAACCACTTTTGCACTTGTATTAGTGTGGAAAAAACACTTTTTGCACTTGTGATAGTGTTGAAAAACCACTTTTCGCACTTGTGTTAGTGTTGAAAAACCACTTTTCGCACTTGTGTTATTGTTGAAAAACCACTTTTCGCACTTGTGTTGGTGCAGGAAACCACTTTTGCACTTGTATTAGTGTGGAAAAAACACTTTTTGCACTTGTGATAGTGTTGAAAAACCACTTTTCGCACTTGTGTTAGTGTTGAAAAACCACTTTTCGCACTTGTGTTGGTGCAGGAAACCACTTTTGCACTTGTATTAGTGTGGAAAAAACACTTTTCGCACTTGTGTTAGTGTTGAAAAACCACTTTTCGCACTTGTGTTGGTGCAGGAAACCACTTTTGCACTTGTATTAGTGTGGAAAAAACACTTTTTGCACTTGTGATAGTGTTGAAAAACCACTTTTTGCACTTGTGTTAGTGTTGAAAAAACACTTTTCGCACTTGTGTTAGTGTTGAAAAACCACTTTTCACACTTGTGTTGGTGCAGGAAACCACTTTTGCACTTGTATTAGTGTGGAAAAAACACTTTTTGCACTTGTGATAGTGTTGAAAAACCACTTTTCGCACTTGTGTTAGTGTTGAAAAACCACTTTTCGCACTTGTTTTAGTGTTGTAAAACCACATTTCGCACTTGTGTTGGTGCAGGAAACCACTTTTGCACTTGTATTAGTGTGGAAAAAACACTTTTTGTACTTGTGATAGTGTTGAAAAACCACTTTTCGCACTTGTGTTAGTGTTGAAAAACCACTTTTCGCACTTGTGTTAGTGTGGAAAAAACACTTTTTGCACTTGTGATAGTGTTGAAAAACCACTTTTCGCACTTGTGTTAGTGTTGAAAAACCACTTTTCGCACTTGTGTTGATGCAGGAAACCACTTTTGCACTTGTATTAGTGTGGAAAAAACACTTTTTGCACTTGTGATAGTGTTGAAAAACCACTTTTCGCACTTGTGTTAGTGTTGAAAAACCACTTTTCGCACTTGTGTTGGTGCAGGAAACCACTTATGCACTTGTATTAGTGTGGAAAAAACACTTTTTGCACTTGTGATAGTGTTGAAAAACCACTTTTCGCAATTGTGTTAGTGTTGAAAAACCACTTTTCGCACTTGTGTTAGTGTTGAAAAACCACTTTTCGCACTTGTGTTAGTGTTGAAAACCACTTTTCGCACTTGTGTTGGTGCAGGAAACCACTTTTGCACTTGTATTAGTGTGGAAAAACACTTTTTGCACTTGTGATAGTGTTGAAAAACCACTTTTCGCACTTGTGTTAGTGTGGAAAAAACACTTTTTGCACTTGTGATAGTGTTGAAAAACCACTTTTCGCACTTGTGTTAGTGTTGAAAAACCACTTTTCACACTTGTGTTGGTGCATGAAACCACTTTTGCACTTGTATTAGTGTGGAAAAACCACTTTTCGCACTTGGGTTAGTGTTGAAAAACCACTTTTCGCACTTGTGTTAGTGTTGAAAAACCACTTTTTGCACTTGTGTTAGTGTTGAAAAACCACTTTTCACACTTGTGTTGGTGCAGGAAACCACTTTTGCACTTGTATTAGTGTGGAAAAACCACTTTTCGCACTTGTGTTAGTGTTGAAAAACCACTTTTCGCACTTGTGTTAGTGTTGAAAAACCACTTTTCGCACTTGTGTTGGTGCAGGAAACCACTTTTGCACTTGTATTAGTGTGGAAAAACCACTTTTCGCACTTGGGTTAGTGTTGAAAAACCACTTTTCGCACTTGTGTTAGTGTTGAAAAACCACTTTTTGCACTTGTGTTAGTGTTGAAAAACCACTTTTCGCACTTGTGTTGGTGCAGGAAACCACTTTTGCACTTATATTAGTGTGGAAAAACCACTTTTCGCACTTGTGTTAGCGTTGAAAAACCACTTTTCGCACTTGTGTTGGTGCAGGAAACCACTTTTGCACTTGTATAAGTGTGGAAAAAACACTTTTTGCACTTGTGATAGTGTTGAAAAACCACTTTTCGCACTTGTGTTCGTGTTGAAAAACCACTTTTCGCACTTGTGTTGGTGCAGGAAACCACTTTTGCATTTGTATTAGTGTGGAAAAACCACTTTTCGCACTTGTGTTAGTGTTGAAAAACCACTTTTCGCACTTGTGTTAGTGTTGAAAAACCACTTTTCGCACTTGTGTTGGTGCAGGAAACCACTTTTGCACTTGTATTAGTGTGGAAAAAACACTTTTTGCACTTGTGATAGTGTTGAAAAACCACTTTTCGCACCTGTGTTAGTGTTGAAAAACCACTTTTCGCACTTGTGTTAGTGTTGAAAAACCACTTTTCGCACTTGTGTTGGTGCAGAAAACCACTTTTGCACTTGTATTAGTATGGAAAAAACACTTTTTGCACTTGTGATAGTGTTGAAAAACCACTTTTCGCACTTGTGTTAGTGTTGAAAAACCACTTTTCCCACTTGTGTTGGTGCAGGAAACCACTTTTGTACTTGTATTAGTGTGGAAAAAACACTTTTTGCACTTGTGATAGTGTTGAAAAACCACTTTTCGCACTTGTGTTAGTGTTGAAAAAGCACTTTTCGCACTTGTGTTGGTGCAGGAAACCACTTTTGCACATGTATTAGTGTGGAAAAAACACTTTTCGCACTTGTGTTAGTGTTGAAAAACCACTTTTCGCACTTGTGTTAGTGTTGAAAAACCACTTTTCGCACTTGTGTTGGTGCAGGAAACCACTTTTGCACTTGTATTAGTGTGGAAAAAACACTTTTTGCACTTGTGATAGTGTTGAAAAACCACTTTTCGCACTTGTGTTGGTGCAGGAAACCACTTTTGCACTTGTATTAGTGTGGAAAAAACACTTTTTGCACTTGTGATAGTGTTGAAAAACCACTTTTCGCACTTGTGTTAGTGTTGAAAAACCACTTTTCGCACTTGTGTTGGTGCAGGAAACCACTTTTGCACTTGTATTAGTGTGGAAAAAACACTTTTTGCACTTGTGATAGTGTTGAAAAACCACTTTTTGCACTTGTGTTAATGTTGAAAAACCACTTTTCGCACTTGTGTTGGAGCAGGAAATCACTTTTGCACTTGTATTAGTGTGGAAAAACCACTTTTCGCACTTGGGTTAGTGTTGAAAAACCACTTTTCGCACTTGTGTTAGTGTTGAAAAACCACTTTTTGCACTTGTGTTAGTGTTGAAAAACCACTTTTCGCACTTGTGTTGGTGCAGGAAACCACTTTTGCACTTGTATTAGTGTGGAAAAACCACTTTTCGCACTTGTGTTAGTGTTGAAAAACCACTTTTCGCACTTGTGTTAGTGTTGAAAAACCACTTTTCGCACTTGTGTTGGTGCAGGAAACCACTTTTGCACTTGTATTAGTGTGGAAAAAACACTTTTTGCACTTGTGATAGTGTTGAAAAACCACTTTTCGCACTTGTGTTAGTGTTGAAAAACCACTTTTCGCACTTGTGTTGGTGCAGAAAACCACTTTTGCACTTGTATTAGTGTGGAAAAACCACTTTTCGCACTTGTGTTAGTGTTGAATAACGACTTTTCGCACTTGTGTTAGTGTTGAAAAACCACTTTTCGTACTTGTGTTGGTGCAGGAAACCACTTTTGCACTTGTATTAGTGTGGAAAAAACACTTTTTGCACTTGTGATAGTGTTGAAAAACCACTTTTCGCACCTGTGTTAGTGTTGAAAAACCACTTTTCGCAATTGTGTTAGTGTTGAAAAACCACTTTTCGCACTTGTGTTGGTGCAGAAAACCACTTTTGCACTTGTATTAGTGTGGAAAAAACACTTTTTGCACTTGTGATAGTGTTGAAAAACCACTTTTCGCACTTGTGTTAGTGTTGAAAAACCACTTTTCGCACTTGTGTTAGTGTTGAAAAACCACTTTTCGCACTTGTGTTGGTGCAGGAAACCACTTTTGCACTTGTATTAGTGTGGAAAAAACACTTTTTGCACTTGTGATAGTGTTGAAAAACCACTTTTCGCACTTGTGTTAATGTTGAAAAAGCACTTTTCGCACTTGTGTTGGTGCAGGAAACCACTTTGCACTTGTATTAGTGTGGAAAAAACACTTTTCGCACTTGTGTTAGTGTTGAAAAACCACTTTTCGCACTTGTGTTAGTGTTGAAAAACCACTTTTCGCACTTGTGTTGGTGCAGGAAACCACTTTTGCACTTGTATTAGTGTGGAAAAAACACTTTTTGCACTTGTGATAGTGTTGAAAAACCACTTTTCGCACTTGTGTTAGTGTTGAAAAACCACTTTTCGCACTTGTGTTGGTGTAGGAAACCACTTTTGCACTTGTATTAGTGTGGAAAAAACACTTTTTGCACTTGTGATAGTGTTGAAAAACCACTTTTCGCACTTGTGTTAGTGTTGAAAAACCACTTTTCGCACTTGTGTTGGTGCAGGAAACCACTTTTGCACTTGTATTAGTGTGGAAAAAACACTTTTTGCACTTGTGATAGTGTAGAAAAACCACTTTTCGCACTTGTGTTAGTGTTGAAAAACCACTTTTCACACTTGTGTTGGTGTAGGAAACCACTTTTGCACTTGTACTAGTGTGGAAAAAACACTTTTTGCACTTGTGATAGTGTAGAAAAACCACTTTTCGCACTTGTGTTAGTGTTGAAAAACCACTTTTCGCACTTGTGTTGGTGAAGGAAACCACTTTTGCACTTGTATTAGTGTGGAAAAAACACTTTTTGCACTTGTGGTAGTGTTGAAAAACCACTTTTTGCACTTGTGTTAGTGTTGAAAAACGACTTTTCGCACTTGTGTTAGTGTTGAAAAACCACTTTTCACACTTGTGTTGGTGCAGGAAACCACTTTTGCACTTGTATTAGTGTGGAAAAAACACTTTTTGCACTTGTGATAGTGTTGAAAAACCACTTTTTGCACTTGTGTTAGTGTTGAAAAAACACTTTTCGCACTTGTGTTAGTGTTGAAAAACCACTTTTCACACTTGTGTTGGTGCAGGAAACCACTTTTGCACTTGTATTAGTGTGGAAAAAACACTTTTTGCACTTGTGATAGTGTTGAAAAACCACTTTTCGCACTTGTGTTAGTGTTGAAAAACCACTTTTCGCACTTGTTTTAGTGTTGTAAAACCACATTTCGCACTTGTGTTGGTGCAGGAAACCACTTTTGCACTTGTATTAGTGTGGAAAAAACACTTTTTGTACTTGTGATAGTGTTGAAAAACCACTTTTCGCACTTGTGTTAGTGTTGAAAAACCACTTTTCGCACTTGTGTTAGTGTGGAAAAAACACTTTTTGCACTTGTGATAGTGTTGAAAAACCACTTTTCGCACTTGTGTTAGTGTTGAAAAACCACTTTTCGCACTTGTGTTGATGCAGGAAACCACTTTTGCACTTGTATTAGTGTGGAAAAAACACTTTTTGCACTTGTGATAGTGTTGAAAAACCACTTTTCGCACTTGTGTTAGTGTTGAAAAACCACTTTTCGCACTTGTGTTGGTGCAGGAAACCACTTATGCACTTGTATTAGTGTGGAAAAAACACTTTTTGCACTTGTGATAGTGTTGAAAAACCACTTTTCGCAATTGTGTTAGTGTTGAAAAACCACTTTTCGCACTTGTGTTAGTGTTGAAAAACCACTTTTCGCACTTGTGTTAGTGTTGAAAACCACTTTTCGCACTTGTGTTGGTGCAGGAAACCACTTTTGCACTTGTATTAGTGTGGAAAAACACTTTTTGCACTTGTGATAGTGTTGAAAAACCACTTTTCGCACTTGTGTTAGTGTGGAAAAAACACTTTTTGCACTTGTGATAGTGTTGAAAAACCACTTTTCGCACTTGTGTTAGTGTTGAAAAACCACTTTTCACACTTGTGTTGGTGCATGAAACCACTTTTGCACTTGTATTAGTGTGGAAAAACCACTTTTCGCACTTGGGTTAGTGTTGAAAAACCACTTTTCGCACTTGTGTTAGTGTTGAAAAACCACTTTTTGCACTTGTGTTAGTGTTGAAAAACCACTTTTCACACTTGTGTTGGTGCAGGAAACCACTTTTGCACTTGTATTAGTGTGGAAAAACCACTTTTCGCACTTGTGTTAGTGTTGAAAAACCACTTTTCGCACTTGTGTTAGTGTTGAAAAACCACTTTTCGCACTTGTGTTGGTGCAGGAAACCACTTTTGCACTTGTATTAGTGTGGAAAAACCACTTTTCGCACTTGGGTTAGTGTTGAAAAACCACTTTTCGCACTTGTTTTAGTGTTGAAAAACCACTTTTTGCACTTGTGTTAGTGTTGAAAAACCACTTTTCGCACTTGTGTTGGTGCAGGAAACCACTTTTGCACTTATATTAGTGTGGAAAAACCACTTTTCGCACTTGTGTTAGCGTTGAAAAACCACTTTTCGCACTTGTGTTGGTGCAGGAAACCACTTTTGCACTTGTATAAGTGTGGAAAAAACACTTTTTGCACTTGTGATAGTGTTGAAAAACCACTTTTCGCACTTGTGTTCGTGTTGAAAAACCACTTTTCGCACTTGTGTTGGTGCAGGAAACCACTTTTGCATTTGTATTAGTGTGGAAAAACCACTTTTCGCACTTGTGTTAGTGTTGAAAAACCACTTTTCGCACTTGTGTTAGTGTTGAAAAACCACTTTTCGCACTTGTGTTGGTGCAGGAAACCACTTTTGCACTTGTATTAGTGTGGAAAAAACACTTTTTGCACTTGTGATAGTGTTGAAAAACCACTTTTCGCACCTGTGTTAGTGTTGAAAAACCACTTTTCGCACTTGTGTTAGTGTTGAAAAACCACTTTTCGCACTTGTGTTGGTGCAGAAAACCACTTTTGCACTTGTATTAGTATGGAAAAAACACTTTTTGCACTTGTGATAGTGTTGAAAAACCACTTTTCGCACTTGTGTTAGTGTTGAAAAACCACTTTTCCCACTTGTGTTGGTGCAGGAAACCACTTTTGTACTTGTATTAGTGTGGAAAAAACACTTTTTGCACTTGTGATAGTGTTGAAAAACCACTTTTCGCACTTGTGTTAGTGTTGAAAAAGCACTTTTCGCACTTGTGTTGGTGCAGGAAACCACTTTTGCACATGTATTAGTGTGGAAAAAACACTTTTCGCACTTGTGTTAGTGTTGAAAAACCACTTTTCGCACTTGTGTTAGTGTTGAAAAACCACTTTTCGCACTTGTGTTGGTGCAGGAAACCACTTTTGCACTTGTATTAGTGTGGAAAAAACACTTTTTGCACTTGTGATAGTGTTGAAAAACCACTTTTCGCACTTGTGTTGGTGCAGGAAACCACTTTTGCACTTGTATTAGTGTGGAAAAAACACTTTTTGCACTTGTGATAGTGTTGAAAAACCACTTTTCGCACTTGTGTTAGTGTTGAAAAACCACTTTTCGCACTTGTGTTGGTGCAGGAAACCACTTTTGCACTTGTATTAGTGTGGAAAAAACACTTTTTGCACTTGTGATAGTGTTGAAAAACCACTTTTTGCACTTGTGTTAATGTTGAAAAACCACTTTTCGCACTTGTGTTGGAGCAGGAAATCACTTTTGCACTTGTATTAGTGTGGAAAAACCACTTTTCGCACTTGGGTTAGTGTTGAAAAACCACTTTTCGCACTTGTGTTAGTGTTGAAAAACCACTTTTTGCACTTGTGTTAGTGTTGAAAAACCACTTTTCGCACTTGTGTTGGTGCAGGAAACCACTTTTGCACTTGTATTAGTGTGGAAAAACCACTTTTCGCACTTGTGTTAGTGTTGAAAAACCACTTTTCGCACTTGTGTTAGTGTTGAAAAACCACTTTTCGCACTTGTGTTGGTGCAGGAAACCACTTTTGCACTTGTATTAGTGTGGAAAAAACACTTTTTGCACTTGTGATAGTGTTGAAAAACCACTTTTCGCACTTGTGTTAGTGTTGAAAAACCACTTTTCGCACTTGTGTTGGTGCAGAAAACCACTTTTGCACTTGTATTAGTGTGGAAAAACCACTTTTCGCACTTGTGTTAGTGTTGAATAACGACTTTTCGCACTTGTGTTAGTGTTGAAAAACCACTTTTCGTACTTGTGTTGGTGCAGGAAACCACTTTTGCACTTGTATTAGTGTGGAAAAAACACTTTTTGCACTTGTGATAGTGTTGAAAAACCACTTTTCGCACCTGTGTTAGTGTTGAAAAACCACTTTTCGCAATTGTGTTAGTGTTGAAAAACCACTTTTCGCACTTGTGTTGGTGCAGAAAACCACTTTTGCACTTGTATTAGTGTGGAAAAAACACTTTTTGCACTTGTGATAGTGTTGAAAAACCACTTTTCGCACTTGTGTTAGTGTTGAAAAACCACTTTTCGCACTTGTGTTAGTGTTGAAAAACCACTTTTCGCACT
The DNA here is from genome assembly GCF_964187855.1 of Myxine glutinosa. Lineage (NCBI taxonomy): Eukaryota > Metazoa > Chordata > Myxini > Myxiniformes > Myxinidae > Myxine > Myxine glutinosa. The sequence goes on from NW_027616749.1 coordinate 180,614, forward strand.
TGTGTTGGTGCAGGAAACCACTTTTGCACTTGTATTAGTGTGGAAAAAACACTTTTTGCACTTGTGATAGTGTTGAAAAACCACTTTTCGCACTTGTGTTAATGTTGAAAAAGCACTTTTCGCACTTGTGTTGGTGCAGGAAACCACTTTGCACTTGTATTAGTGTGGAAAAAACACTTTTCGCACTTGTGTTAGTGTTGAAAAACCACTTTTCGCACTTGTGTTAGTGTTGAAAAACCACTTTTCGCACTTGTGTTGGTGCAGGAAACCACTTTTGCACTTGTATTAGTGTGGAAAAAACACTTTTTGCACTTGTGATAGTGTTGAAAAACCACTTTTCGCACTTGTGTTAGTGTTGAAAAACCACTTTTCGCACTTGTGTTGGTGTAGGAAACCACTTTTGCACTTGTATTAGTGTGGAAAAAACACTTTTTGCACTTGTGATAGTGTTGAAAAACCACTTTTCGCACTTGTGTTAGTGTTGAAAAACCACTTTTCGCACTTGTGTTGGTGCAGGAAACCACTTTTGCACTTGTATTAGTGTGGAAAAAACACTTTTTGCACTTGTGATAGTGTAGAAAAACCACTTTTCGCACTTGTGTTAGTGTTGAAAAACCACTTTTCACACTTGTGTTGGTGTAGGAAACCACTTTTGCACTTGTACTAGTGTGGAAAAAACACTTTTTGCACTTGTGATAGTGTAGAAAAACCACTTTTCGCACTTGTGTTAGTGTTGAAAAACCACTTTTCGCACTTGTGTTGGTGAAGGAAACCACTTTTGCACTTGTATTAGTGTGGAAAAAACACTTTTTGCACTTGTGGTAGTGTTGAAAAACCACTTTTTGCACTTGTGTTAGTGTTGAAAAACGACTTTTCGCACTTGTGTTAGTGTTGAAAAACCACTTTTCACACTTGTGTTGGTGCAGGAAACCACTTTTGCACTTGTATTAGTGTGGAAAAAACACTTTTTGCACTTGTGATAGTGTTGAAAAACCACTTTTCGCACTTGTGTTAGTGTTGAAAAACCACTTTTCGCACTTGTGTTAGTGTTGAAAAACCACTTTTCGCACTTGTGTTGGTGCAGGAAACCACTTTTGCACTTGTATTAGTGTGGAAAAAACACTTTTTGCACTTGTGATAGTGTTGAAAAACCACTTTTCGCACCTGTGTTAGTGTTGAAAAACCACTTTTCGCACTTGTGTTAGTGTTGAAAAACCACTTTTCGCACTTGTGTTGGTGCAGAAAACCACTTTTGCACTTGTATTAGTGTTGAAAAACAACTTTTCGCACTTGTGTTAGTGTTGAAAAACCACTTTTCGCACCTGTGTTGGTGCAGGAAACCACTTTTGCACTTGTATTAGTGTGGAAAAAACACTTTTTGCACTTGTGATAGTGTTGAAAAACCACTTTTCGCACTTGTGTTAGTGTTGAAAAACCACTTTTCGCACTTGTGTTGGTGCAGGAAACCACTTTTGCACTTGTATTAGTGTGGAAAAACCACTTTTCGCACTTGTGTTAGTGTTGAAAAACCACTTTTCGCACTTGTGTTAGTGTTGAAAAACCACTTTTCGCACTTGTGTTGGTGCAGGAAACCACTTTTGCACTTGTATTAGTGTGGAAAAAACACTTTTTGCACTTGTGATAGTGTTGAAAAACCACTTTTCGCACCTGTGTTAGTGTTGAAAAACCACTTTTCGCAATTGTGTTAGTGTTGAAAAACCACTTTTCGCACTTGTGTTGGTGCAGAAAACCACTTTTGCACTTGTATTAGTGTGGAAAAAACACTTTTTGCACTTGTGATAGTGTTGAAAAACCACTTTTCGCACTTGTGTTAGTGTTGAAAAACCACTTTTCGCACTTGTGTTAGTGTTGAAAAACCACTTTTCGCACTTGTGTTGGTGCAGGAAACCACTTTTGCACTTGTATTAGTGTGGAAAAAACACTTTTTGCACTTGTGATAGTGTTGAAAAACCACTTTTCGCACTTGTGTTAGTGTTGAAAAAGCACTTTTCGCACTTGTGTTGGTGCAGGAAACCACTTTTGCACTTGTATTAGTGTGGCAAAAACACTTTTCGCACTTGTGTTAGTGTTGAAAAACCACTTTTCGCACTTGTGTTAGTGTTGAAAAACCACTTTTCGCACCTGTGTTGGTGCAGGAAACCACTTTTGCACTTGTATTAGTGTGGAAAAAACACTTTTTGCACTTGTGATAGTGTTGAAAAACCACTTTTCGCACTTGTGTTGGTGTAGGAAACCACTTTTGCACTTGTATTAGTGTGGAAAAAACACTTTTTGCACTTGTGATAGTGTAGAAAAACCACTTTTCGCACTTGTGCTAGTGTTGAAAAACCACTTTTCGCACTTGTGTTGGTGCAGGAAACCACTTTTGCACTTGTATTAGTGTGGAAAAAACACTTTTTGCACTTGTGATAGTGTTGAAAAACCACTTTTTGCACTTGTGTTAGTGTTGAAAAACGACTTTTCGCACTTGTGTTAGTGTTGAAAAACCACTTTTCACACTTGTGTTGGTGCAGGAAACCACTTTTGCACTTGTATTAGTGTGGAAAAAACACTTTTTGCACTTGTGATAGTGTTGAAAAACCACTTTTCGCACTTGTGTTAGTGTTGAAAAACCACTTTTCGCACTTGTGTTAGTGTTGAAAAACCACTTTTCGCACTTGTGTTGGTGCAGGAAACCACTTTTGCACTTATATTAGTGTGGAAAAAACACTTTTTGCACTTGTGATAGTGTTGAAAAACCACTTTTCGCACTTGTGTTAGTGTTGAAAAACCACTTTTCGCACTTGTGTTATTGTTGAAAAACCACTTTTCGCACTTGTGTTGGTGCAGGAAACCACTTTTGCACTTGTATTAGTGTGGAAAAAACACTTTTCGCACTTGTGTTAGTGTTGAAAAACCACTTTTCGCACTTGTGTTAGTGTTGAAAAACCACTTTTCACACTTGTGTTGGTGCAGGAAACCACTTTTGCACTTGTATTAGTGTGGAAAACCACTATTCGCACTTGTGTTAGTGTTGAAAAACCACTTTTCGCACTTGTGTTAGTGTTGAAAAACCACTTTTCGCACTTGTGTTGGTGCAGGAAACCACTTTTGCACTTGTATTAGTGTGGAAAAACACTTTTTGCACTTGTGATAGTGTTGAAAAACCACTTTTCACACTTGTGTTAGTGTTGAAAAACCACTTTTCGCACTTGTGTTGGTGCAGGAAACCACTTTTGCATTTGTATTAGTGTGGAAAAACCACTTTTCGCACTTGGGTTAGTGTTGAAAAACAACTTTTCGCACTTGTGTTAGTGTTGAAAAACCACTTTTCGCACTTGTGTTGGTGCAGGAAACCACTTTTGCACTTGTATTAGTGTGGAAAAACCACTTTTTGCACTTGTGTTAGTGTTGAAAAACCACTTTTCGCACTTGTGTTAGTGTTGAAAAACCACTTTTCGCACTTGTGTTGGTGCAGGAAACCACTTTTGCACTTGTATTAGTGTGGAAAAAACACTTTTTGCACTTGTGATAGTGTAGAAAAACCACTTTTCGCACTTGTGTTAGTGTTGAAAAACCACTTTTCGCACTTGTGTTGGTGTAGGAAACCACTTTTGCACTTGTACTAGTGTGGAAAAAACACTTTTTGCACTTGTGATAGTGTAGAAAAACCACTTTTCGCACTTGTGTTAGTGTTGAAAAACCACTTTTCACACTTGTGTTGGTGCAGGAAACCACTTTTGCACTTGTATTAGTGTGGAAAAAACACTTTTTGCACTTGTGATAGTGTTGAAAAACCACTTTTTGCACTTGTGTTAGTGTTGAAAAACGACTTTTCGCACTTGTGTTAGTGTTGAAAAACCACTTTTCACACTTGTGTTGGTGCAGGAAACCACTTTTGCACTTGTATTAGTGTGGAAAATACACTTTTTGCACTTGTGATAGTGTTGAAAAACCACTTTTCGCACTTGTGTTAGTGTTGAAAAACCACTTTTCGCACTTGTGTTAGTGTTGAAAAACCACTTTTTGCACTTGTGTTCGTGCAGGAAACCACTTTTGCACTTGTATTAGTGTGGAAAAAACACTTTTTGCACTTGTGATAGTGTTGAAAAACCACTTTTCGCACTTGTGTTAGTGTTGAAAAACCACTTTTCGCACTTGTGTTATTGTTGAAAAACCACTTTTCGCACTTGTGTTGGTGCAGGAAACCACTTTTGCACTTGTATTAGTGTGGAAAAAACACTTTTTGCACTTGTGATAGTGTTGAAAAACCACTTTTCGCACTTGTGTTAGTGTTGAAAAACCACTTTTCGCACTTGTGTTGGTGCAGGAAACCACTTTTGCACTTGTATTAGTGTGGAAAAAACACTTTTCGCACTTGTGTTAGTGTTGAAAAACCACTTTTCGCACTTGTGTTAGTGTTGAAAAACCACTTTTCGCACTTGTGTTGGTGCAGGAAACCACTTTTGCACTTGTATTAGTGTGGAAAAACCACTATTCGCACTTGTGTTAGTGTTGAAAAACCACTTTTCGCACTTGTGTTAGTGTTGAAAAACCACTTTTCGCACTTGTGTTGGTGCAGGAAACCACTTTTGCACTTGTATTAGTGTGGAAAAAACACTTTTTGCACTTGTGATAGTGTTGAAAAACCACTTTTCACACTTGTGTTAGTGTTGAAAAACCACTTTTCGCACTTGTGTTGGTGCAGGAAACCACTGTTGCATTTGTATTAGTGTGGAAAAAACACTTTTCGCACTTGGGTTAGTGTTGAAAAACAACTTTTCGCACTTGTGTTAGTGTTGAAAAACCACTTTTCGCACTTGTGTTGGTGCAGGAAACCACTTTTGCACTTGTATTCGTGTGGAAAAACCACTTTTCGCACTTGTGTTAGTGTTGAAAAACTACTTTTCGCACTTGTGTTAGTGTTGAAAAACCACTTTTCGCACTTGTGTTGGTGCAGGAAACCACTTTTGCACTTGTATTAGTGTGGAAAAAACACTTTTTGCACTTGTGATAGTGTTGAAAAACCACTTTTCGCACTTGTGTTAGTGTTGAAAAACCACTTTTCGCACTTGTGTTGGTGCAGAAAACCACTTTTGCACTTGTATTAGTGTGGAAAAACCACTTTTCGCACTTGTGTTAGTGTTGAAAAACCACTTTTCGCACTTGTGTTAGTGTTGAAAAACCACTTTTCGCACTTGTGTTGGTGCAGGAAACCACTTTTGCACTTGTATTAGTGTGGAAAAAACACTTTTTGCACTTGTGATAGTGTTGAAAAACCACTTTTCGCACCTGTGTTAGTGTTGAAAAACCACTTTTCGCACTTGTGTTAGTGTTGAAAAACCACTTTTCGCACTTGTATTAGTGTTGAAAAACCACTTTTTGCACTTGTGCTAGTGTTGAAAAACCACTTTTCGCACTTGTGTTGGTGCAGGAAACCACTTTTGCACTTGTATTAGTGTGGAAAAACCACTTTTCGCACTTGTGTTAGTGTTGAAAAACCACTTTTCGCACTTGTGTTAGTGTTGAAAAACCACTTTTCGCACTTGTGTTGGTGCAGGAAACCACTTTTGCACTTGTATTAGTGTGGAAAAAATACTTTTTGCACTTGTGATAGTGTTGAAAAACCACTTTTCGCACTTGTGTTAGTGTTGAAAAACCACTTTTCGCACTTGTGTTGGTGCAGAAAACCACTTTTGCACTTGTATTAGTGTGGAAAAAACACTTTTTGCACTTGTGATAGTGTTGAAAAACCACTTTTCGCACTTGTGTTAGTGTTGAAAAACCACTTTTCGCACTTGTGTTAGTGTTGAAAAACCACTTTTCGCACTTGTGTTGGTGCAGGAAACCACTTTTGCACTTGTATTAGTGTGGAAGAAACACTTTTTGCACTTGTGATAGTGTTGAAAAACCACTTTTCGCACTTGTGTTAGTGTTGAAAAAGCACTTTTCACACTTGTGTTGGTGCAGGAAACCACTTTTGCACTTGTATTAGTGTGGAAAAAACACTTTTCGCACTTGTGTTAGTGGTGAAAAACCACTTTTCGCACTTGTGTTAGTGTTGAAAAACCACTTTTCGCACTTGTGTTGGTGCAGGAAACCACTTTTGCACTTGTATTAGTGTGGAAAAAACACTTTTTGCACTTGTGATAGTGTTGAAAAACCACTTTTCGCACTTGTGTTGGTGCAGGAAACCACTTTTGCACTTGTATTAGTGTGGAAAAAACACTTTTTGCACTTGTGATAGTGTTGAAAAACCACTTTTCGCACTTGTGTTAGTGTTGAAAAACCACTTTTCGCACTTGTGTTGGTGCAGGAAACCACTTTTCGCACTTGTGTTGGTGCAGGAAACCACTTTTGCACTTGTATTAGTGTGGAAAAAACACTTTTTGCACTTGTGATAGTGTTGAAAAACCACTTTTCGCACTTGTGTTAGTGTTGAAAAACCACTTTTCGCACTTGTGTTGGTGCAGGAAACCACTTTTGCACTTGTATTAGTGTGGAAAAACCACTTTTCGCACTTGTGTTAGTGTTGAAAAACCACTTTTCGCACTTGTGTTAGTGTTGAAAAACCACTTTTCGCACTTGTGTTGGTGCAGGAAACCACTTTTGCACTTGTATTAGTGTGGAAAAAACACTTTTTGCACTTGTGATAGTGTTGAAAAACCACTTTTCGCACCTGTGTTAGTGTTGAAAAACCACTTTTCGCACTTGTGTTAGTGTTGAAAAACCACTTTTCGCACTTGTGTTAGTGTTGAAAAACCACTTTTTGCACTTGTGCTAGTGTTGAAAAACCACTTTTCGCACTTGTGTTGGTGCAGGAAACCACTTTTGCACTTGTATTAGTGTGGAAAAAACACTTTTCGCACTTGTGTTAGTGTTGAAAAACCACTTTTCGCACTTGTGTTAGTGTTGAAAAACCACTTTTCGCACTTGTGTTGGTGCAGGAAACCACTTTTGCACTTGTATTAGTGTGGAAAAAATACTTTTTGCACTTGTGATAGTGTTGAAAAACCACTTTTCGCACTTGTGTTAGTGTTGAAAAACCACTTTTCGCACTTGTGTTAGTGTTGAAAAACCACTTTTCGCACTTGTGTTAGTGTTGAAAAACCACTTTTCGCACTTGTGTTGGTGCAGAAAACCACTTTTGCACTTGTATTAGTGTGGAAAAAACACTTTTTGCACTTGTGATAGTGTTGAAAAACCACTTTTCGCACTTGTGTTAGTGTTGAAAAACCACTTTTCGCACTTGTGTTAGTGTTGAAAAACTACTTTTCTCACTTGTGTTGGTGCAGGAAACCACTTTTGCATTTGTATTAGTGTGGAAAAACCACTTTTCGCACTTGGGTTAGTGTTGAAAAACCACTTTTCGCACTTGTGTTAGTGTTGAAAAACCACTTTTCGCACTTGTGTTGGTGCAGGAAACCACTTTTGCACTTGTATTAGTGTGGAAAAACCACTTTTCGCACTTGTGTTAGTGTTGAAAAACCACTTTTCGCACTTGTGTTAGTGTTGAAAAACCACTTTTCGCACTTGTGTTGGTGCAGGAAACCACTTTTGCACTTGTATTAGTGTGGAAAAAACACTTTTTGCACTTGTGATAGTGTTGAAAAACCACTTTTCGCACCTGTGTTAGTGTTGAAAAACCACTTTTCGCACTTGTGTTAGTGTTGAAAAACCACTTTTCGCACTTGTATTAGTGTTGAAAAACCACTTTTTGCACTTGTGCTAGTGTTGAAAAACCACTTTTCGCACTTGTGTTGGTGCAGGAAACCACTTTTGCACTTGTATTAGTGTGGAAAAACCACTTTTCGCACTTGTGTTAGTGTTGAAAAACCACTTTTCGCACTTGTGTTAGTGTTGAAAAACCACTTTTCGCACTTGTGTTGGTGCAGGAAACCACTTTTGCACTTGTATTAGTGTGGAAAAAATACTTTTTGCACTTGTGATAGTGTTGAAAAACCACTTTTCGCACTTGTGTTAGTGTTGAAAAACCACTTTTCGCACTTGTGTTGGTGCAGAAAACCACTTTTGCACTTGTATTAGTGTGGAAAAAACACTTTTTGCACTTGTGATAGTGTTGAAAAACCACTTTTCGCACTTGTGTTAGTGTTGAAAAACCACTTTTCGCACTTGTGTTAGTGTTGAAAAACCACTTTTCGCACTTGTGTTGGTGCAGGAAACCACTTTTGCACTTGTATTAGTGTGGAAGAAACACTTTTTGCACTTGTGATAGTGTTGAAAAACCACTTTTCGCACTTGTGTTAGTGTTGAAAAAGCACTTTTCACACTTGTGTTGGTGCAGGAAACCACTTTTGCACTTGTATTAGTGTGGAAAAAACACTTTTCGCACTTGTGTTAGTGGTGAAAAACCACTTTTCGCACTTGTGTTAGTGTTGAAAAACCACTTTTCGCACTTGTGTTGGTGCAGGAAACTACTTTTGCACTTGTATTAGTGTGGAAAAAACACTTTTTGCACTTGTGATAGTGTTGAAAAACCACTTTTCGCACTTGTGTTGGTGCAGGAAACCACTTTTGCACTTGTATTAGTGTGGAAAAAACACTTTTTGCACTTGTGATAGTGTTGAAAAACCACTTTTCGCACTTGTGTTAGTGTTAAAAACCACTTTTCGCACTTGTGTTGGTGCAGGAAACCACTTTTGCACTTGTATTAGTGTGGAAAAAACACTTTTTGCACTTGTGATAGTGTTGAAAAACCACTTTTTGCACTTGTGTTAGTGTTGAAAAACCACTTTTCGCACTTGTGTTAGTGTTGAAAAACCACTTTTCACACTTGTGTTGGTGCAGGAAACCACTTTTGCACTTGTATTAGTGTGGAAAAAACACTTTTTGCACTTGTGATAGTGTTGAAAAACCACTTTTCGCACTTGTGTTAGTGTTGAAAAACCACTTTTCGCACTTGTGTTAGTGTTGAAAAACCACTTTTCGCACTTGTGTTGGTGCAGGAAAACCACTTTTGCACTTGTATTGGTGTGGAAAAACCACTTTTCGCACTTGGGTTAGTGTTGAAAAACCACTTTTCGCACTTGTGTTAGTGTTGAAAAACTACTTTTTGCACTTGTGTTAGTGTTGAAGAACCACTTTTCGCACTTGTGTTAGTGTTGAAAAACCACTTTTCGCACTTGTGTTAGTGTTGAAAAACCACTTTTCGCACTTGTGTTAGTGTTGAAAAACCACTTTTCGCACTTGTGTTGGTGCAGGAAACCACTTTTGCACTTGTATTAGTGTGGAAAAAACACTTTTTGCACTTGTGATAGTGTTGAAAAACCACTTTTCGCACTTGTATTAGTGTTGAAAAACCACTTTTCGCACTTGTGTTGGTGCAGGAAACCACTTTTGCACTTGTATTAGTGTGGAAAAACCACTTTTCGCACTTGTGTTAGTGTTGAAAACCACTTTTCGCACTTGTGTTAGTGTTGAAAAACCACTTTTCGCACTTGTGTTGGTGCAGGAAACCACTTTTCGCACTTGTGTTGGTGCAGGAAACCACTTTTGCACTTGTATTAGTGTGGAAAAACCACTTTTCGCACTTGTGTTAGTGTTGAAAAACCACTTTTCGCACTTGTGTTGGTGCAGGAAACCACTTTTCGCACTTGTGTTGGTGCAGGAAACCACTTTTGCACTTGTATTAGTGTGGAAAAAACACTTTTTGCACTTGTGATAGTGTTGAAAAACCACTTTTCGCACCTGTGTTAGTGTTGAAAAACCACTTTTCGCAATTGTGTTAGTGTTGAAAAACCACTTTTCGCACTTGTGTTGGTGCAGAAAACCACTTTTGCACTTGTATTAGTGTGGAAAAAACACTTTTTGCACTTGTGATAGTGTTGAAAAACCACTTTTCGCACTTGTATTAGTGTTGAAAAACCACTTTTCGCACTTGTGTTAGTGTTGAAAAACCACTTTTCGCACTTGTGTTGGTGCAGGAAACCACTTTTGCACTTGTATTAGTGTGGAAAAAACACTTTTTGCACTTGTGATAGTGTTGAAAAACCACTTTTCGCACTTGTGTTAGTGTTGAAAAACCACTTTTCGCACTTGTGTTGGTGCAGGAAACCACTTTTGCACTTGTATTAGTGTGGAAAAAATACTTTTTGCACTTGTGATAGGAAAAACCACTTTTCGCACTTGTGTTAGTGTTGAAAAACCACTTTTCGCACTTGTGTTGGTGCAGGAAACCACTTTTGCACTTGTATTAGTGTGGAAGAAACACTTTTTGCACTTGTGATAGTGTTGAAAAACCACTTTTCGCACTTGTGTTAGTGTTGAAAAAGCACTTTTCACACTTGTGTTGGTGCAGGAAACCACTTTTGCACTTGTATTAGTGTGGAAAAAACACTTTTCGCACTTGTGTTAGTGGTGAAAAACCACTTTTCGCACTTGTGTTAGTGTTGAAAAACCACTTTTCGCACTTGTGTTGGTGCAGGAAACCACTTTTGCACTTGTATTAGTGTGGAAAAAACACTTTTTGCACTTGTGATAGTGTTGAAAAACCACTTTTCGCACTTGTGTTGGTGCAGGAAACCACTTTTGCACTTGTATTAGTGTGGAAAAAACACTTTTTGCACTTGTGATAGTGTTGAAAAACCACTTTTCGCACTTGTGTTGGTGCAGGAAACCACTTTTGCACTTGTATTAGTGTGGAAAAACACTTTTTGCACTTGTGATAGTGTTGAAAAACCACTTTTTGCACTTGTGTTAGTGTTGAAAAACCACTTTTCGCACTTGTGTTAGTGTTGAAAAACCACTTTTCACACTTGTGTTGGTGCAGGAAACCACTTTTGCACTTGTATTAGTGTGGAAAAAACACTTTTTGCACTTGTGATAGTGTTGAAAAACCACTTTTCGCACTTGTGTTAGTGTTGAAAAACCACTTTTCGCACTTGTGTTAGTGTTGAAAAACCACTTTTCGCACTTGTGTTGGTGCAGGAAAACCACTTTTGCACTTGTATTGGTGTGGAAAAACCACTTTTCGCACTTGGGTTAGTGTTGAAAAACCACTTTTCGCACTTGTGTTAGTGTTGAAAAACTACTTTTTGCACTTGTGTTAGTGTTGAAGAACCACTTTTCGCACTTGTGTTAGTGTTGAAAAACCACTTTTCGCACTTGTGTTAGTGTTGAAAAACCACTTTTCGCACTTGTGTTGGTGCAGGAAACCACTTTTGCACTTGTATTAGTGTGGAAAAACCACTTTTCGCACTTGGGTTAGTGTTGAAAAACCACTTTTCGCACTTGTGTTAGTGTTGAAAAACCACTTTTTGCACTTGTGCTAGTGTTGAAAAACCACTTTTCGCACTTGTGTTGGTGCAGGAAACCACTTTTGCACTTGTATTAGTGTGGAAAAACCACTTTCGCACTTGTGTTAGTGTTGAAAAACCACTTTTCGCACTTGTGTTAGTGTTGAAAAACCACTTTTCGCACTTGTGTTGGTGCAGGAAACCACTTTTGCACTTGTATTAGTGTGGAAAAAATACTTTTTGCACTTGTGATAGTGTTGAAAAACCACTTTTCGCACTTGTGTTAGTGTTGAAAAACCACTTTTCGCACTTGTGTTGGTGCAGAAAACCACTTTTGCACTTGTATTAGTGTGGAAAAAACACTTTTTGCACTTGTGATAGTGTTGAAAAACCACTTTTCGCACTTGTGTTAGTGTTGAAAAACCACTTTTCGCACTTGTGTTAGTGTTGAAAAACCACTTTTCGCACTTGTGTTGGTGCAGGAAACCACTTTTGCACTTGTATTAGTGTGGAAGAAACACTTTTTGCACTTGTGATAGTGTTGAAAAACCACTTTTCGCACTTGTGTTAGTGTTGAAAAAGCACTTTTCACACTTGTGTTGGTGCAGGAAACCACTTTTGCACTTGTATTAGTGTGGAAAAAACACTTTTCGCACTTGTGTTAGTGGTGAAAAACCACTTTTCGCACTTGTGTTAGTGTTGAAAAACCACTTTTCGCACTTGTGTTGGTGCAGGAAACCACTTTTGCACTTGTATTAGTGTGGAAAAAACACTTTTTGCACTTGTGATAGTGTTGAAAAACCACTTTTCGCACTTGTGTTGGTGCAGGAAACCACTTTTGCACTTGTATTAGTGTGGAAAAAACACTTTTTGCACTTGTGATAGTGTTGAAAAACCACTTTTCGCACTTGTGTTAGTGTTGAAAAACCACTTTTCGCACTTGTGTTGGTGCAGGAAACCACTTTTGCACTTGTATTAGTGTGGAAAAAACACTTTTTGCACTTGTGATAGTGTTGAAAAACCACTTTTTGCACTTGTGTTAGTGTTGAAAAACCACTTTTCGCACTTGTGTTAGTGTTGAAAAACCACTTTTCACACTTGTGTTGGTGCAGGAAACCACTTTTGCACTTGTATTAGTGTGGAAAAAACACTTTTTGCACTTGTGATATTGTTGAAAAACCACTTTTCGCACTTGTGTTAGTGTTGAAAAACCACTTTTCGCACTTGTGTTAGTGTTGAAAAACCACTTTTCGCACTTGTGTTGGTGCAGGAAAACCACTTTTGCACTTGTATTGGTGTGGAAAAACCACTTTTCGCACTTGGGTTAGTGTTGAAAAACCACTTTTCGCACTTGTGTTAGTGTTGAAAAACTACTTTTTGCACTTGTGTTAGTGTTGAAGAACCACTTTTCGCACTTGTGTTAGTGTTGAAAAACCACTTTTCGCACTTGTGTTAGTGTTGAAAAACCACTTTTCGCACTTGTGTTAGTGTTGAAAAACCACTTTTCGCACTTGTGTTGGTGCAGGAAACCACTTTTGCACTTGTATTAGTGTGGAAAAAACACTTTTTGCACTTGTGATAGTGTTGAAAAACCACTTTTCGCACTTGTGTTAGTGTTGAAAAACCACTTTTCGCACTTGTGTTGGTGCAGGAAACCACTTTTGCACTTGTATTAGTGTGGAAAAACCACTTTTCGCACTTGTGTTAGTGTTGAAAAACCACTTTTCGCACTTGTGTTAGTGTTGAAAAACCACTTTTGCACTTGTGATAGTGTTGAAAAACCACTTTTCGCACCTGTGTTAGTGTTGAAAAACCACTTTTCGCACTTGTGTTAGTGTTGAAAAACCACTTTTCGCACTTGTGTTAGTGTTGAAAAACCACTTTTTGCACTTGTGCTAGTGTTGAAAAACCACTTTTCGCACTTGTGTTGGTGCAGGAAACCACTTTTGCACTTGTATTAGTGTGGAAAAACCACTTTTCGCACTTGTGTTAGTGTTGAAAAACCACTTTTCGCACTTGTGTTAGTGTTGAAAAACCACTTTTCGCACTTGTGTTGGTGCAGGAAACCACTTTTGCACTTGTATTAGTGTGGAAAAAATACTTTTTGCACTTGTGATAGTGTTGAAAAACCACTTTTCGCACTTGTGTTAGTGTTGAAAAACCACTTTTCGCACTTGTGTTGGTGCAGAAAACCACTTTTGCACTTGTATTAGTGTGGAAAAAACACTTTTTGCACTTGTGATAGTGTTGAAAAACCACTTTTCGCACTTGTGTTAGTGTTGAAAAACCACTTTTCGCACTTGTGTTAGTGTTGAAAAACCACTTTTCGCACTTGTGTTGGTGCAGGAAACCACTTTTGCACTTGTATTAGTGTGGAAAAAATACTTTTTGCACTTGTGATAGTGTTGAAAAACCACTTTTCGCACTTGTGTTAGTGTTGAAAAACCACTTTTCGCACTTGTGTTGGTGCAGAAAACCACTTTTGCACTTGTATTAGTGTGGAAAAAACACTTTTTGCACTTGTGATAGTGTTGAAAAACCACTTTTCGCACTTGTGTTGGTGCAGGAAACCACTTTTGCACTTGTATTAGTGTGGAAAAAACACTTTTTGCACTTGTGATAGTGTTGAAAAACCACTTTTCGCACTTGTGTTGGTGCAGGAAACCACTTTTGCACTTGTATTAGTGTGGAAAAAACACTTTTTGCACTTGTGATAGTGTTGAAAAACCACTTTTCGCACTTGTGTTGGTGCAGGAAACCACTTTTGCACTTGTATTAGTGTGGAAAAACACTTTTTGCACTTGTGATAGTGTTGAAAAACCACTTTTTGCACTTGTGTTAGTGTTGAAAAACCACTTTTCGCACTTGTGTTAGTGTTGAAAAACCACTTTTCACACTTGTGTTGGTGCAGGAAACCACTTTTGCACTTGTATTAGTGTGGAAAAAACACTTTTTGCACTTGTGATAGTGTTGAAAAACCACTTTTCGCACTTGTGTTAGTGTTGAAAAACCACTTTTCGCACTTGTGTTAGTGTTGAAAAACCACTTTTCGCACTTGTGTTGGTGCAGGAAAACCACTTTTGCACTTGTATTGGTGTGGAAAAACCACTTTTCGCACTTGGGTTAGTGTTGAAAAACCACTTTTCGCACTTGTGTTAGTGTTGAAAAACTACTTTTGCACTTGTGTTAGTGTTGAAGAACCACTT